>NW_017728916.1:4279447-4317043 GCF_001723895.1 Crocodylus porosus
CTCAGCACTGTGGGTCTCTCTCAGTGTCTTATTTTCGGGGAAACACGGTATACTTAATAAAAATAAGACATCCCCTGAAAATAAGCCATAGTGTGTCTTCTTGAGGAAAAATAAATATAAGACAGTGTCTTATTTTCGGGGAAACACGGTATCTGAGTCCTCTGAGGAGGAGCTGTGGCCGGTGCTGCTGCAGGACTCTCTGAGCTCCTGCCCCAGGGAGGCTCCTCCATGCCTTTGCAGGGGGATGACTCCTGCTGTGGGTCTGCAGGGCTGGGCTCCAGGCTGCTCAGTGCCCTGGGAGGGGAGGTGCATGACTGCTCTCCCCGGTGCTGTTCTACTGCTGGCTCCCACCTGCTCAGCTGCACCAGGCCACCTCCATTTGGACCTGGACTGGGAAGATTACTTTCTCTCCTCTCCCTTGCTGCTTGGACCTGCTGGTTTCTTTTGGTAGTACACAAGGCACAACCACTTCCACACCTTGCTGGTTTCCTCCTCTTCACAGGAGGAATAGCTTGAATCCTCCTGCCCAGGCCCTCTGCTGCTGTCTTCTTCCATGAAGCCCACTTTGGATGACTTCCTCAGCATCTGCTGCAGCCTGTCCATCCTAGCACTGAGGAGAAGCTGTTATGAATAGGGCTAAGACACCTGCTCCAGACCTGTCTGCCCTCCCCTGCTTGTTCAGGAGACAGGCAGGTCTCCTTTGAGGTTCACCCATGACAGCCCAGCATTCCTGGTGCTAGGGGGTCTCAGACTGGGAAAGCCATAGGCTCAGGATCAAAGACCTGTTGGTTTGGACAAAGAGATCTCTGCTCCTACCCCTGACTTCTTGCCCCACTTGACGGGTCATGGTTTGAAGGCCCTGGGAGTCCAGGCAACCGCTGGGATGAACCTGGCACTGGGATTCAGGAGTACCAAGCAGATGAGGTCAAGCAGCCCTTCCCTGGGAGCTGTGGGTGCCTCAGCCTGGGCAGCAGTGGCTGATTTGGGAAGGATGGGGAGCTACAGCACCTGGGGATATTTCCAAACCCGCTGGAGATGGTGTCAGAAATCATCGGGGTGGAGTCACCTCACTGGAGGGGGGTGGATTTCCCACCCATTTCTTCAGTTCCCTGGACACACAGGGGAAGCCTCACACACTTGCCCTGAGGGGGTGAGTGCTGCTGGGTGGATCCTTACAGGCCCTCAGGATGCCTCACTCTCCTCCCTCAGGCTCCAACATTGAGGCCTCCTGCCTTGCCTGTGGAGAATCTCCTATGCCCCTAGGAGCTGCAGTCATTGCTGCTTGATGAGTGTGAGACCTGCCCCTGAAAAGAACTATGGGATCCTGTTTGAAGCCATCCTGCTGCAGAGCTCTTCCTTTGCAAGAAACTGCACCTCTCCTCCTTCCCACCCCTTTCCCTCTCTGGTTGCCCACTCCAGGAGTTGAGTCCTTCCCAGACCTTCCCCTGCTGGCCCTTTCCTGCCATCCAAGGGAAACTTCTGGCATCCTCTGCTGGGCTTTTGGCACCTCATGCCTGCTATTGGCTTCTCCCTGGAGCTTGTCTTTATGCCTGTTACTACCCAGAAGACAGCTGATTTCCCTGCTCTGCATCTTTAATAAAGGAGGCTCTAAATGGATGGTAATGTATTTCAGTCACTGGATGAGCACCATGCTCTAGCCATCCTGGAAGGGAAGGGAACCTGGGCTGGAAAGCATTTGGAAGCCTTGAGACACCTGTGCAGGAAAACATGGTCTGAATCAGATATAAAACACACACAAATTAAATCCATAAACATTTCTTCTCATGTCCTAGGCATGGGGTTGCCTCCAGAGGATGCCCATTAGAGCTGTATGAAATTTCTCTGGTTGTTTCATTTCAACGCTGTTTTGACTTGTTTCGAGCTCGAAACAGCAAACTCAAAATGAAATAAAGGCTTCAAAACACCTTTGAAAAGAAATGAGGGCAGTTGAAACATTTTGAAAGTTTCAAAACGTTTTGAGCTTCAAAAGTGAAGCTGGGCTTACCTGCAGGGAAACAGAAAGTAAGGGCGGGGAGAAGTGGGGTGAAGGACTGTTTTCATATTGACTGTAGCTGGCCAGTGACTGTGGTCCTTCCCTGAGGTCCCTTCCGATCCCAGTGCTCTGGGGGAGGGATGGAAAAACAGCATAAAAGGCACCATTGTTTGAACTCGCCTGATTTCTGCTTTGACTGTTACTGAGCTATCTTTCAGCAGCTCAGGAGTGGTAGACAACAAAAGCTACTACTACCATTGATTTGAATAATTTTCTACTTGCTAGCCTAACAAGTGGGATTCTACAATACCTTTTGCTTTCTTCTAGACCCTTTTATTTTATTATTATACTAATTGATTTATTGTTTTCAATTTTTTAATTATATTGGACATTACACTATAGAATTTATATAGGAAGGGAGATACATTTATATTTTATTTCTATACATTTATACCTTGCAGCATATTACATACATTATAGAATTTATATAGGAATGCAGATACATTTATATATTTTTATAAAAACAAGACACTGTGAAACACATCATGAAGCATGGTGAAAGGCAGCTGCCAAGCCTTCGGGGAGGGGCAGAAGAGGGAGGGAGAGGTGTAAGTCCCTCCCCCCATGAAACTGAGACACAGCCTCTTTCCTACAACTAGCAGGGATGAGGCTTTCAGAAGCAGCAAGGAGAGGGGAGCAATGCCAGTTCCGCTGCCTGTGCCTGAGACTGCATCCCCTCCAAGAGCACCAGCCATAACTCCCCCACACCGTGACAACAGGCAGCAGCACCATCATAATAGTCTCCTCCACCCCCATTTCACTCCCCATGCTGAGCCTGCCAGTGCCAGAGGAAGAGCTGGAGCTGAATCTGGATCTGAGTGCCCTAGCAAGGGAAATTCTGGGGAAGAAGGGGGCATCAGCTCAGTGTGTGCTCCACACCCCTCAAATTTCCCATAGAGCCAGGTCTCCTTCCCCAGAAGGCACTTCAGAGGAGCTGAGGTAGAGGTTGTGGAGGCAAGCAACTCAGCTGAGTCTGCTCCTCCTATTGCTGTGCCTCTTCCTGCTGAGGAGGGGGAAATTGCAGCATCCACACATGCACCTGCACCCCAGAAGCAAGCAGGTAGTGTGGTCTGGGATCATTCTGAGCTGGCAGATGATCCCATATATGCTACCTGTTTGCACTGCTGAGCAAAAACCAGCCAGGGCAAGGGAACAAAACACATGAGCACCACAGGGATGCTGATGCATCTCTGCAGGCACCACCCCTTTGCCCTTGCTCCTCCTTAGCCTGGCACCAGTGGGAGTGTGCCCAAAGGGAAGTTCCCCTCTCGGTCCAAAGTCCCTGATCCCCCAAAGCACAGGCAGGCCACCCTGGAACAGTGGGGCAAAGGCGGACAGAAAATGGGGTGCGTTGCAAGGGTGAGCGAGCTTACCCAGAGCATCAGGGAGATGCTTGCTCTGGGTGGCCAGCCCTTCTCCTTAGTTGAGTGGCCAGGGTTCAGGCGGCTCATGTATCTTGTGGCCCCATCCTACCAAGTGCCTGTATGCACCACCTTCAGGAGGATGGTGGTGCCCTCCCTGTATGAGGCGTGCAGGGATTATTTGAGGGAGGAGCTGCACAATGCAGGTCCACAGGTGGCCTTACACTTTACCTCAGACATCTGGAGCAGCCGGGGTGGAGATCATGCCTACCTCTCTCTCACAGGGCACTGGTGCCATCAGTCAGGCCATCAGCGGGCTCTTCTTCAAGCTGAGGTGGTGGATGAGTCCTGCATGGCACCGGAGATGTGGGGGCCATGAATTGCATAGTGCAGTGGTGGCTCGTTGGGCAGGGTGAGCTCACCTGTGGGTTCATGGTCACCAACAATAGGGCCAATATGGTCAAGTTGGCCCATGATGCCAACTTTGTTGGCATCTGCTGTGCGGCACACAGGTTCCACCTCATAGTCAGGGATGCCTTGAAGGGGGACAGGTTTGCCAGTGATGGTGCCATCATAACTGGCCAGTTCATTTTGAAATGCAGGAAGGCGGTAAGCTACTTCCCGGTGCATCAAGGTGGGCAAGATGCTGTGGGACAAATGAGCAGAGCTGAGCATCCCGCAGCACAAAATCATCCAGGATGTGGAGACTCGATGGAATTCCACATACCTCATGTGCAAAAGAAGGGCATCCATCAGATGCCTTGCACAGGGAGATTGGGATCAGTGGCCCACTTAACAAAACAGAGTGGGATACCATCTCCCAGATCTTGGTAGTCCTCAAGCCATTCCTTGAGATCACCAAGACCATCAGCGCTGGCGATGCCCTCCTTAGCCAGGTGATCCCCATAGTGAGGGAACTTGAGAACCAAATGGAGGGCTTCCAGGGAATCAATGTTCTTGACTGGGGCAAGCCACTGTCATCAGACATGCAGGTACTGGTGAGGCCATTTAATTCCCCGCTCTCAGACCTGGAAGGGCCATCACTGCATCACCAGCCAGCAGTGGAAGAACATGTCCCAGCTGAGCTTCCACGCCAAAATGAACTTGGTGGTATGGGCTGGAGCTATGGGGAAGGAGAAGGCCCCAGATCCTGGGCATGACCACTAAAACTGCATTCTGCCAGGGTCAGGGAGGCCTGTGGGGACTGCTTGTGGCACAGCAGCCCCAGGAAATGCTAGGACCAAGGATCCCCCAGTGAAAGTGCAAGGAATTTGTGTGCTAAGATGTATCAAAACAGCAGCATATATATTAGGCATTAATTTAACATCTACCCAGAAAAATTCTGCTGCGTGATTTACCCACAGGATCCACCACCATTCACTCTGAGAGGAGTTAATTATAACATACCATAATCCCAATCTCATATTATTACCATTAAAATAACACTAATTATCACTTAAATATTCTATTACACTATCATTATCCATCTTAGGTATGTCATGTGCAATCTTCGTCTTGAATTTCTTTTCCTCTTCATCTAGCAGCATGATTGGGTCAATGTCCTCCAGTGGATTTGTATTGATATCGCTTAAATAAATAATAACTTTCTGTCCTTGCATGATAAGTCTTGGTGCAAACCAGCTAAGACAATGAGGTGCAAATGGTGCAGGTTGAGCCTCATGTGTGTTGTCTGTCATTGTATGCTGTCTGGTAACATTGATTAAATAAACAGCAAAGGTACTTTGGATGTATCTAACTTGTACATCTTATCAGTATGTCATTGCTAATAACAACTCATTTTACACTGGTGCTCTTGATCACATGATTCAATTGTCTCAATCAGCTACCTTTTCATAGATTGGAATGTTTTAGCTTATTCAAGCAGATTTATGCCAGACATATCCTCTGAGTTATTAAACTTTTTTACATTGAGGTAGGTATTTGGTTTCACCGTAGAAAAAGGAATGGCTCCTTGAGTGTGTTGTATTTTTCTTTCATTCAGAATACCTAGGGGTATGATGTTCCACAGGACCTTGTTCGGGTCTACGCCAACTAGAGGCAAGGTGAGAGCAATCAATGTTGCTCATACCATCTGGTCACCAGGGTGCCATACTTTACCAGCAGCCAAGTTCTTAATGGCTCTGATATACCAGTCCTCAATTTCAGATGTCATCACTAGCAGCAATAAGATGGAGCTCAGGAACATCATCATTAATTCTGAATAAATACAAGAAATACAAGAAATATGACATGAACATCAAGTACACTGTAGTTCCCTTTCCATAATTTAAGCTGGGAGCTGTGAAACCATTTTGTTTCCCTTTTCTTATTCCTTTTTATCACCAATAAATAAACTATTGGAGAGATCATATCCACAATTACCACTGGGCCTTCCTACAGTGGGGACAGAACATGTGGTTTCTGGGCAAAGTTCAATACAAAACTTTATCACCAATATTCCATTCAGAAAGACAGTAGGGTCCAAATTGCTTATCTGTGCAGTGTATGTTCTGACCTAATTTCTGGGGTACCTGCCTGTGGGTATCTTTAATACTCATGGTTAAATTATCCATCTTCTGATCAATAGCAATACTTGGTTGAAATTTGGAAGGCACATCATTTTTGATAAACTAATGTTCAGGCACATGTACATGTCTTTCTGTCATGATTTGATGCGAGGAGAATCCAGCTGATGCTATGGTTCCCCATGTAGCCATTAACACTAGTGGTAACTTTTCATCCCAGTCTTTTCTTTCAGTATTGATGAGTTTCCTTAAAGCTACCTTGATTGTTCTGTCGGTTTTCTAAATTAGTCCTGATGGTTGTGGATGGCATGCAATATGTAATTTTTTCTTAATATTAAAGATCTGGCAGGTGTTTGTCATGATTTCACCAATAAAATGTGGATCTTTGAGTAAATCAATGCTTCATGGGGTTCCCAAGCATTGAAAAGACTTGATTGTTCAATATCGGAGCTGTGGTTAGGGCTGTATTGTTTTGGGTGGGTATTGCCTCTATCCATTTTGAAAAACTGGCTACAGTGACTAGACAAAACTTATTACCTTGCTTCTTCTGGGGAAATGGTCCAATAAACTCTATTTGGACCTATGACCATGGTCCCTTGATCCACTGATGCCTTAAAGGACCTTTCTTTGTGCAATTATTGGGATTATTGATTGCACATTAAATACAGTTTTCAATGAAGTGCTCGGCATCATTTCTCATAAAGAGTCACCAGGTGACTGCCTCCAGTTTGGCCATGGTCTTTTCAATATTAAAGTGCCCAGTTGATGTTTACAATATTTATTATGTACTCTCTTTCTGTCTCTCGCTCTCGCTATATATAGCGAGAGAGAGCGAGAGCGAGACAGAGTACATAATGAATGTACTATAATAACTGTATATAATAAATATTGTAAATAGTTACTCTGTCAGAGTGCTGTTGCAGTAGGTATGCCCGTACCAGGATTCTGAGGTTCCTCATTAGCCTAAAGAACCAAAAGGACGGGTCTAGGTGGTGCCCCAGGGTTTCACAAATTGCCACTGACAGTGGTAGGCACCCCGCTATGGGGTGTCACACTTGCAAAGAAAGAAGATGGTTTACCAGTGTGGGTAGCATCCACTGAAGTCTGGTCAGATTTCATCACCCAGAAATATAGACACGTGTTAATTTATATTCAGATATTTACATACATATATATATTTATATTCATACACATACATTGCTATCTATTCTAAGGTTTAACTCATAACTCAATTAGTTTATGAAATAATACTAATGAACTCAAAGCTTATAGACATATGTGTAACTTGGTAAAAACGTATGTACACTTATAGGTGGTGATCACACCCCTGGTAGGTCTGATGTAGACACCCAAAATAGCAGTCTCTTAGTTGACTATTGTGGTCCTGATGTCACCTTAGTTCAGGTGTGGGTGCCATGGGAGCTCCCTCAGTGGCCCCGGGGTTCTACTCCTGATCACAGCTGGTGCCTATGCTCAGCCTCCTGTAATACATAGACCCTTTTATGCCCCTCAGACAGGGCTGGTGGATCTACGGTCCTGATTGCTCGCTCCCCACATGAGGGTCTACTACAAGAGGGGAGGGCTATGCCCACTCGCTCACTCCCAGCCCTGAGTGCTCCTCCTTTAGTCAGAACAAGGGCTTGCCTCTGGGCTCTGCTTGCTTCCCTCACTCACCTTTCTGGTCCCCCAGTGAGATCGCTGCAGTCTCCTTGCAACAGTTTCTCTCTCTCTCTGCCCCCAACTGTCCCCAGCTGTCAACCTTCGACCCCAGCCCCTGGCAGCCACCAATCCTGGCTGCAGAAGTCTGGGGGCTCTGAGAAGGACCCTGTTTCCAGGGCCTGAAGCCTGAATTTCTTCAGTTCTTTTGTTCTGGTGTCCTCAGGGGGACAAAGAAATCTCTCAGTCTCAGCCTGGTTTTGGCTTACCATGGGATGCCCTCCACAGGTGCCCTTCTATTACAATCTGTTACACAAGTATGAGTCCAGATGGTTCTTGCCAAATCTGCCAATTCCTATATTTACCAATTTCAACTAATTTTGACAAAGATAAATTCTGTTTCTGTAGTGCAATCAAATTGACAGAAACAGGTATCTTGTCAGATATCTTAGACACTGGAGCAAACTCAACAGTGTGTGGCAATTGTCACACTGAACTCATGCGTGTTTCTTCCTTTGTAGTGGTATCAGCTCGATTGTTCAGGTCTGCACCCATGGTTCCTTTTCTGTGTGCCTTTACTTTTCCCAGGTGTACAGGTGTGTGTCTACATTGTGCCAGGTGCCAAACATACCTTAGGAGATCCTAGTACTTGATTGCCTTACCACTGGAACTGCAAAACCTGCACAAGTTCCCATGGGAAACTGGTGCCTCCTGAGTCAGGGGGGCACTTTCCCCGCCCAAGAGACATTCAGTGACTGGGGAAGGTCCCCCCCTATAGCCGATCCTGCAGGATAAGGGGAGGGAGTGTTCTCCACGGCCAATCCTGCCAACCCACAACTGCAGCAGTGTGCTGCCGACACTTCAGGCCATGCTGCTGGCACTGTTGGGTCAGCAGGATTGGCCATGGGGGGACAGCTTCTCCTGGCACACTCCCTGGCCAATGCTCTCAGGGGGCACCAGTACTCTCGCCTGCCCCCTGCCTGCCTGGGAACGCTATTGTCAGGGGGTGCACCAGCAATTGCATCCCTGTGCATCCCCTATGTGTTGCCACTGCCAGTTCCATACAGGCAGCCAGTCCGATAAAGCATCCAGTCTAATAAAGAGAAAATCACACATGATTGATTATCGGTCAAGTTTTCTATCTAGAGCTACAATGATTGCAATGGTTTTGGCAGTTCACACAGAGTTATAATTGCATCTTCCCTGAATTCCCCTTATGTCCTCATGATTCTGGACCTGAATAGCTGCATAGCCTATGAATTATTGATAAAATAGCAGCTTCCATCAGTAAACCAAATCATGTCAAAGTGCAAGTATATATCCTAGTCATAAAGTGCTCTGCTTACAAAAATCTCTGGCTCTTCAGGTACTGTGCTAAGTAAGGGACATTCATGATTGTTATCTCCTTCTATTATTAAGCCATAAGGCATCACAGGTTCCTCTTTAACTAATTCAGTGTCTACATTTCTATTAAGTAGCGTAAGAGGCCACTGTGCTATCTGTGGCGATGACACTCCTGACTTTTATCTTGCCTGAAATTATATACTTCATGGGCATGTACATGGTTTTTAAAGTGAGTTGAGCCATACCAATATTGAAATTCCACGTATTAAGTGCCGAGACTAGGGTTAGAATCTCCTGCTCGCAAACAGAGAATTCTCTCTCCATTGGGGTTAAAGTGTGGGATGCAAAAGCCGCAGGGTTCTGTCCAGTGCCTAAATTCTGACTTAATATAGCTCCGACGCTTGTGCTAGTTGTAGTGAGCTCCAAAATAAAAGGTCAATGTACATTTGCATAGATAAGTGCAGGTGCATTCATTACACTTTTCTTTAACTTACAGATGGCAACTCTTTCTTCTCTACCCCAGCTCCAAGGGACTCCTTTGCACAGCAGTCTGTACAGAGGTGCAGCACTGTCTGCAAAGTCCTCGATAAAGTCCCTTAGAAAGCCCACGAGATCTAGAAAAGATCTTAAGGTAGACACATCTGACAGGTATAGGAGCTTTGTAATGAGCTCTACTCACTGTTTGTCAGGACACCATCCCTCAGGACTAAAGCTTAAGTCCTAGATATTTTACAGTAGTCTGTGCAAATTGTACCATCTAAGGATTGATCTTAAAACCTGTTGACTTAATAATGTGCAGAACCCTGGCAGTTCTTTCAATACATTCCTCCCTGGTAGAACTAGTGATTAGGATGGCATCAACATATAAAAGAACATGATTACAGTCATCCTCAGTTAGTTCATCTAACATCTTTGTCACACATCTATGGCAAATAGACAGCACTACTGACCTGCGTATTGCCAATTTTGAAAAGGGAATGCAAATTTGTACCAACATTCCTGATTAACAGGGATTGCATAGAATGCATTAGCTAAGTCCAACACTGTAAACCACTTAGCTCCACTAATTATCTGACTCATGAATGAGGAATTCAACTTGATTGGATTGATGGTGACCTGGTGGGATGATACACATGACTGGGCACTAAATATTGAGGGTTACAGGCTTTATAGAATGGATTGGATTGGGAAGAAGGGAGAACGTGTGGCCCTCTGCGTGAAAAAGCAGTACCCCTCCCTGCAGGTCACCTATGACAACTGGGAAGGGTCTCTTGAGACCCTCTGGGTCAGGCTACAAGGAGGACCAGGAGAGGGAGACCTGATGGTGGGAATCTACTACAGGCCTCCTTCCCAAGAGGAGGTGAGTGATCGAGCATTCTTAGGTGAACTGATAGAGGCAGCCAGCACTAGAGATATGATCATCATGGGTGACTTCAACTCCCCAGACATCTTTTGGGAAGACCATTCAGCCACCTCCAGCAGGTCAGCCAACTTCCTGGCAACAACAGACAACTTGTTTCTGACACAAGTTGTGGAATGGCCTACCAGGGGCAAGACCACTCTGGATTTAGTGCTGATCAAAGGGGAAGATATTGTAGGTGACCTGAGGATTGGTGGTACTCTGGGCAACAGTGACCATGACTTGATATGGTTCACCATCCACCGTAAGACTGGGAGGTTAGTCATCAGAACAGAAGTCCTGAATTTCAAGAAGATAGATTTTGGCAAACTTGAGAGGCTCATTGGAGAAGCCTTCTGTAACTGGCAATTGGATAATTTAGGAGTGCAGGAACAATGGTGCTTCCTTAAGGAGGCAATTCTCATGGCTCAAAAAGTCCATCCCAACACAGGCAAAAAGTAGGAAAGGGGCCAGGAGGCCACCCTTGGCTCACTAGGGATATTAGTGTCCTACTGAAAAAGAAAAAAGAAGCATATATGTAATGGAGGAACGGCTTAGCAACCAGGGAGGAATACACTTGTATCACTAGGGCCTGCAGTTACAAGACAAGGAAAACTAAGGCAGGCATGGAGATCAAACGGGCAACTGCTATAAAAGACAACAAAAAGTCCTTCTACAGATACATAGGGAGCAAGAAAAAATTGGGCTCCACTGTGGAACCCCTACTGAATAACCAGGGGCAGCCTACAGTTGACGCCTGTGAAAAGGCAGAACTCCTAGATACATACTTTGCATCTGTATTCCTGACCAGAGGCCCAGGGAACAGGGGGAAGGTAACAGCCTACATGAAATCAGCCCAGAACAGGTGAGGGATCTTCTACAATGCTTGGACATTTTCAGGACATTTTCAGTTCTGCTGTGCCTGACGACCTGCACCCAAGAGTCCTGAAAAAACTGACTGAACTTATATCAGTGACACTGGCCAAGATGTTTGAATAGTCCTGGAACTCGGGAGTGGTCCTGGATGACTGGAAGAGGGCCAATGTGGTTCCCATCTTTAAGAAAGGGAAGAGGGATGACCCCACAAACTACATACCAGTCAGTCTGACCTCATTCTTGGATAGAATCTTTGAAAAGTTGGTTAAGGAGGCCATCAACTACAAGCTGGTAATGGATGGGGTGCGAAAAAGCAACCAGTACGGCTTTGTTAAGGGTAGTTTATGCCTGACAAACCTTGTGTCCTTCTACGAGCAGTTAACTAACTATTTGGGTGAGGGACATGAGGTTGATGTAATCTACTTAGACTTCAGGAAAGCCTTTGACTCTGTCTCCCGTGGGATTCTCTCTAACAAACTGGAGAGTACTGGGCTGGACCAGTCTACAGTGAGGTGGGTGGACAACTAGCGTAGAGCGTGGTGATCAATGGGATGGCCTCATCCTGGAGGGCTGTCTCCAGTGGTGTCCCCCAGGGATTGGTGCTTGGACCTGTGCTATTCAATATATTCATTAATAACTTGGATGAGGGGGTGAAAAGTGCAATGATTAAGTTCACAGATGATACCAAGCTCTGGTGAAAATGCAGGATGACCATGACAGACTGGATTTATGGGCAAAACGAAATCAGATGAGGTTTAACAGGGAGAAGAGCAAGGTCCTTCACCTGGGTAGGAAGAACCCCCACCACAAATATACAATGGGCGGTGGTCCACTGGCTGGCACGGCATCTGAACAAGACCTGGGAGTCACGATCGAATGGAAGATGAATATGAGCCAACCGTGCAATGAGACTGCCAAAACGGCAAACAAAACTCTGGCATGCATCAGCTGATGTGTGGCCATTAGATCCAGGGAGGTGGTCCTCCCTCTCTATTCAGCATTGGTGCAGCATCAGCTGGAGTACTGTGTCCAGTTCTGGGCACCGCACTTCAAGAAGGATGTGGATAAGCTTGAGAGGGTACAAAGAAGGGTCACCCATTTGGTTAAGGGGATGGAGGGTAGGTCCCATGAAGAGAGACTCCAGGAACTGGGCCTGCTCAGCCTGAGGAAGAGAAGGCTGAGAAGTGACTTGATAGCTGCCTACAAGTACATCAGGGGGAGTATCAAGAACTAGGAGAGCAACTGTTCAGGAGGGCACCTCAAGGGAGGAAAAGAACCAATGGGTATAAACTAATAGAGAGGGTAAATTCAGGTTGGATATAAGGAAACACTTCTTTTCTAAGGGTCACCAGAATCTGGAACACAGTCCCAGAGAGATGGTGCAGTCACCCTCCTTGGAGGTGTTCAAGATGAGGTTGGACAGACACCTTGTCACGGTCAACTGAGCCCAGTTACTTCCTGCCCATGGCAGGGGACCAGACTTGATGATCTTACAAGTCCCTTCTGGTTCTATGTTTCTATTATTCTATGATTCTACACACAACAGAAGCAGACCATTTCCCAACTAAGACAAGTTCAACACCGAGACGTGGCAGGTAAGAATCGTGCAATCACTGCTGGGTGCAAGAACTGGGTGAGTCTACGTCCCCATGGCACAATATCACAGGGTGCAGGGCCATTGGGCCCCACGGGCCTATCCTATCCTGCATTTGCAAAGAGTATGAAAGAAAGACTGGAGGCAGTCCAGCATTTTGAAGGCATTACCAGAGTCGAGTTGAAACTGTTTATTGATTCTATTAAATTCCTACAGAACTGGGGTTAGAAACTGTAAATACAGTTTATTGACAGGGTTGCAATACATTTGATATAGAACTTCTGCATCATAGCATTGTTGTTTATTCTTGAAACGTTAGCTCATCCCACTGATCCAGTATGTGCACACAACAATCATAAACGGACAGCCATCTAGTGGCCAATAGCTGAATGAGCTTCAGGGGTCTGTCACCATGATTGATCATTTGGTATATCTTTGCATATTCATGATGTCTCAGGGAGCTGTGAGAGAATCAGCTGTAGGAATGTGAGACTAAAAACTCTAGATTGTGTGACAGTGTTTTTGCAGCTTTACTGACACAGAGCTGTATTGAGTGACATACACATTTGATAAGATTGCGATTTTCTTTCCTTTGCAGGACATGTGTACAAACAGAATTTTTCCTCCTGACCATGATGCCACAGCCATCATCCCAGTCCCAGTACACCTGCTGAAATTCATACCCACACTGTCAAAAAACTGAATCAGTGCTATGGCAATTGCTTCTGCTGTTTCACTTTCCAAACTGGCTGGGTATTTATACGCATATTTTTTTTCCAGCAACATGCCGGAGATCTGCCACTTCAGAGCAGACTCGATTAATTGAGCCTGCTCCGTACATGAGCTGGGGTGAACTGCACTGCACCACATGCAGTTGTATAAGCGGCAAGATGCAAGTCAGCACGCAGAAAATGGCAGTAGTGCACTTTTGAATTAACATGTTTTAGTTCAAAAGCGTGCCACTATTTTCTCAGCGCTGAGGTGCAATTTGCTGCTTATACAACTTTTCAAAGCACCCAGCACTGCAACACATACATGTGAAAAAATGCCCACTAAACCCAAAAATGCAGAATTTTTTTTTTAAGGAGAAGCTGAAGTAACGCAGTACCATGCAAAGCTGCCTTACCACAAAAACGTCTGTGCTTTCATCTCTAACAAGTGAATACTGAGATTCACCAATGTCTTTGATTAGGGCAGAGAACATACAGGGAGCAAAAACGTTGGTTATTAATGCCATTCATTTTGTCCTATGCAAACTTACATCTTTCTTGATGATCTGACAAGTGCCCTGAGGTCATCCATGGAATTAACTGCTCAATGGCAGCTAATGTAGCAGGCCAGGTTCAGCTCTGCTGTATGCATCATAGTTGAAGGTTTTGATACCATAAATCTGATATCTGTCAGGTGCATAGAAGGAAATGGTGTTGCATTTTTTAAATGTTTATCTGTCCGTGTGTGTTGTATAAGGTCTACATGATGTGCGCGAATCCCGGTTTTACAGAATTTGCAAGCAGCTTTGCTGTCGTCATCGATTGCAGGCTTTATTCAGTCTCTCAACTCCTTTTCTTTTTCTCACTCTTTGTTGTATTTCTTTCCATATTTTGCCCCTTTTGTTGGCAGCATGTTGATCTTCAATTGGCTTAGCCTCAAAATGGCATCTAGCATGGCACATTGTGGATGCGTGAAGCAAATGGACGAGCAGAACAGTTCTTGAATTTGGGTGTGTTTTCCTAACAGGACGAAGGGTTGACAGGATGAATCTAAAATTCTAATGACATGCATATACGTCACTATGCCAGTCACCAAAACCTCTCCTATAACCATTTTTAAACTATAACTTTTTAAAGTCACCTATTACAAAAACCCCCCAAAATAATCAACATCCAAATAAAACAAACCCAGAAAACTGTAACTCATGACTCAAAAAATTGAAGCAACTTTTTAAAAAAACAAGCCCAATTCTGCTTATTATAAGCAGACTTGGCAACCTTGCTGATGGACGGGAAGTATCAATTGTAAGAGGCACCAATCAAATGCAGGTGCACACATCTCCCTGTGCACTCAGCACTCTATCTATCCATAAAATGTATCATTTTTACCTCACTCAGGGGCTCAGCTCAGTGCTTTACTGTGCATGCTCCATACACAGTAAGTAAGTCATGCCATCATCGACCTGGAGGTCACTGGCCAGGAAGCGATTGAAAGCATTGAGACACTCATGCAGCATTGAGACACCCGTGCAGTGTTGCCACACCCATGTGGGAGCTGGCAACCTTTGCTGATGGACAGGTAGCTGTCAATCATAAGAGGATAAAACACACACAAGTTAGAGCACCAAATTTCTTATCACGTCCTAGGCAGAGGATTGCTTCCAGAGCATGCCCAGCTCATGCCTCCTACAAATACAGCTGGTAGGCAACATTAGCACGCCCTTCACTCCAAAGGCAGGGTCTTGTGGGATCTGTCTTGATTCTTGACTTCTTTTCTGAATACAGGCCACAAGCCTGAAAGCAGAAGAGACCCTCACTCTGCTCCCAGCTCTACCCCTGCTGGAGCCTCAGCCTATGTCCTAAACATAGTGCCAGGAGTCCTATCACCCACAACCAGAAAGACTGCTCCAATCCCTTCCCATTTTCTAACCCTAACCCTAACCCTAATGATAGCTGGAGCAGCTCAGATCCTGACCTCAGGCAGTGGACCACAAGCAGCCTGACTACAGGAGGTATGTTGGAGTGCCTGTAAACCCCCAGTCCTAAATCAAATCTGGAGAACCTTAGCTGCCACAATCCACACTGGAATAAGAGGAACCATCATACCCCCAAGCTGGACCCCATCTCTGGGAGTCCTCCTACCTACAACCCTAGACGAGTGGTCCCAGGGTCCATCCCACTTACTCTGATCATAGACTGCCTTACCAAGCCATGCCCTGACCATAGTTCTGACAGCCCTACCACCCCAACTGGATAGACATCTTTAGTCCTTGCCTATTATCTAACCCTAACCATAACCTTAAACCTAGCTCAGGCTGCTGAAATCCTATGTGTTAGCACTGTGTATTCATTAAAACTGCTTTAGCATGGGTACTGGTAGCAATCTTGGTTCAGCAGTGTGGAGCTCAATATGGGCAGAAAAACTCTTTGAGAATCAGGGCCTGTTAGATATACCCTTAATGACATACTGGGGTCACTGAGAAAGGCTGTAATAAAATAAGTCTCTTGGTATTTGAAAGCCCATTCTCTTGCCTCGGTGAGTGTTAAGCCAGACCCTCAAGTGTTCACCTTTTACCGTCATGGCCCATCCCCTTGTGTCAGCAGAGGAGCCAAGGCATGAACAAGCCCAATAGACTCAACTTCTCAGTAAAGGATGCATTTTCAGATCATAGTAAGTGTCTATGAGGAGGGCAACATAGAGACCCTATGTTGTCCAGGTTATGTCTGTTCTGCTGAGGGACAGCTTTTGGCCCCAGGGATTTTCTGTCTTCAACACTGAGATCTCTTTATTAAAAAAATGAGCAGGAAAAATAAAGAAAGAGAAAGATTGTCTCAAAATCCTCTGCAGCACTTCCCTATCCTTAACCTAGTTTCTCTGACTCTTGTCTCATCCCCAGTCTACTACCACTGTCCTTTTGCTCTGTTCCCCGCCCATTTCTTTACCATAGGCCCATCCTTGAGCCTTGCATCACTATAATTCTGGCTAGGCCTGGGAACAGAAATACAGAATGATCATCACAGAGGATGTCTGTGTTTTTTTTTAACCAAACCAAAACTGGCACTCAAGAGGGGACGCTAGGTCCCACAGCATATCTAGCTCCTTACAAGCACCCACACAATGCTTCTCGAAAGGTCTCTGGATGCATCTCAACTCACCCACTGAAGTGCAGGGGGAAAAAATGATCGTGGCTGGTGTCCTTTCCTCCAGAAGGAAACTTCCTAGCTAAGCATCACAGCAGCCCAGCCTGAGACACTTCATTCCTTAGGAGTCCAATTGGAATTGGTTCCTGTAAGCATCCAGCCACTGTGGCTTCATTTCTTGTATTTTACTCATACCAGCATTTATAGATGTGCTCTGGGAGTAGAGGTGGGGAGGGGGCTTTAATTAGAGCTGCTGTAATTGAAGTGCCCAGAGCATCACGTGAATCAACATCCCCACACTGAAAAATGGCAGCAGGGGGTGCTTTAACTAAAGCTCATTGAAAAAACTTTAAAGTGCCCCTACCAGTATTTTTCAGTGTGGAGATGCTGATACACGTGATGTTGGGAGTCTGCTGGATTGCAGTAACTACCAGTCTCGGGCATACTCAATTAATTGAGTCCACTCCGATGTGCTATAATTACAGCAAACTCCAAACACAACTCAGTGCACACAAACCTCCCACCTCTCATTAAAAAACAATCAACTGTTTAGAGGGATTCAAAGTTCCTTAAGCAAGGCTGGAAAGTCAGCACATCCTCAGCTGCAATTCTCTTAATCCGCTGCAATTCATTAAAGTGGCTACAAGAGAAACTGTTTTTGGTTTCTACCAACCTGATCCTGTTGGATGAACTCTGAGGCTCTTGTCCTGTGCCGACCTCCTGCCAGTAGCAAATTGAATGGCAAAGGAAGTAAGAAATGGTTGATTTGCTTTTGCCGCAGCTCCTGAACCCACTGGGTTATTTATTCTAGCTATTAAGCCTGCCAGTGTAATGAGTGTAAATTTCAGCTACTTCATTAGTTTGACCATGTTCTTTCCCCTGCTCTATTCTCATCTTTCTTGTGATTTCATTTCCTACCCTTCTTACCTCCTTCCAGCTTCCTCCTCCCACCACTACTAACTCATTTCTTACGGACAGTTTCATTAAGTAATTAACACACCAGCGGGTCACATACCCTGCTTGGGGTGAACCATAGTCATTCAGGGTGAGATCTGTTAAACTGCTGTCATTCCATTTGATGCACATACCTGGGCTTCAATTCTAGGCACCCTCCCTCCCAGACTACTGAGTGGACATAACATGGATTGCGGCAGAAGCTTTAAAAGCCTATAGAGTCTATAGTATAGTATATAGTCTATAGTATAGACAGTGTCTTGCAAGACTCAGGCTGCCCCCTGGAGGGTAAAATGTGAATTCCCTATTATCCGCTCTTTCCTCCTGACTTCCTCCAGGCCTTTGAGAGATTCAGAAGGATGAGAATAAGAAGGAATGACGGGAATAGAAGGGTTTTTAAAGGTTTCCTTCCACAAAACCAGCAACCCTGCTGTCAACCAAGTATATTGCAAGTAATGTGCAAGGAGAAGGAATTTCATATGCACCTGCTCACAGGGATGTGCCTACCCAGGTCAGGTTTTGGATGCCAAAAAAATCCCTACTTAAAACAGTTGCAGGGTCCGTGAAATACTTTCCTTTTCTAGTGATCTTGATGAATACAGTCTGCTGCTGCTCGTCAATTAATGGTAGGTTCTGTTACCTTAAGTGGTAAAGGCCTGTATTTGTGATACAGAAGTGCTGGGGTAAAGACCTCACTAAGGTCTATGTTTACACAGCTGTTACAGTATGTCCCTCCAGATGGGACCTGGCTCTTGTGGTTCTCAGATGCTTGCCATCTGCTTGTCCAAGAGGGACTCCATCGTCCCTGGTGTAGGGTTTAATCCAGCACCATGAAATGAGTCAATAAGAGTTTTGCCAGTGATTTCAGTGAAGGAAAAGATCAGACCAACCTCTGGCTCTACCAGAAATGTTCTCTGTTAATGATGAATGGTTACAGTGTTTACTCCCCGATCTTGGGACAATGCAATATATTTAGCTTTAAATGCCATATCTCTGCAATAGCAATGAGTGCTTTATAAATATATGTTATGAAACCAAATAATAATAATTGATTTGAGTTAACCAGATCAGAGTACAGTTAATCTGGCTCAGTATTCCCATCAGCTTTTACTGGTTCCCATACTCCACACAGGATCTCTTAAGGAATCGTAAAGGGTTTTGAAAGAACTATGGCCCTTTTTGTCTGAATAACACGTCTGCTAATCCGAGACAGGATGACCTCCAGTTTCATTGCTGAATAATGAGACAAGGAACGCGTTCAATCTGTTAACTAAACCAATCTCATCTGTAACAGATTTTCCATTCATGTGCATTACTGGTCAAAATGACTTTTTGCTGGGTCATTTATGTTCAACAGGAATGTCTTGTCCTATTATGTTTATCTACTTAGCAAGTTTTTGTTTAATTTTCTCTTGCACTTTTTGCTTCTTTATTTGCTATGAATTTATTTGCTCTCATTTTCTTAGATATTCATAACTCATTTTAGCCTATTTATTGGATTTTGTATTTTTATACTCCACTGTGCTGTAGAGTATCTTGATTTTGCTAGTCATCCCAGTTGTGCTGTTATATATTCAGTAACTATATTGTCTCACAGGGTACAATTTGTTTGCGTGCTTTGAAATCACTTTGAAAACCACCAATATTTGACGTATCTATAACGTTTTTTGATTCTACTGGCAGTATATAAAATGCTTCAGGTTGACCTACACCACTTGGGTACTGCACTCAGGAGCACCCCTATGAAGCACATCCCACCTCCTCACTCCTGCTCTGTG
Source organism: Crocodylus porosus (assembly GCF_001723895.1). Taxonomy (NCBI): domain Eukaryota; kingdom Metazoa; phylum Chordata; order Crocodylia; family Crocodylidae; genus Crocodylus; species Crocodylus porosus. The sequence goes on from NW_017728916.1 coordinate 4,298,839, forward strand.
TCACTTGACTCCCACAGACAAGGCAATGGAGTTGCTTTAGAGCAGCCCTGCCTATGTGCTCAGAGCTTCTCCTAGGCTTTGTGTTTCAGACTTGCTGAGTGGCCTGTGCTCAGTGCCACCTTACGATGGCTACTTTGTTCATTTCTGGGACTTTGCATGTGGAGCAGGAGCATATGGGCCACATGTAGCTCATGTGTAGACAAGCCCTTAGGTTCAATATTAGAGGTTCTCAGCAGTTTGCCAATGAAGCTTGTTGAAAGCAAAATGTGTTTTGGAAATATGTCAGTTTGATGACTCTTCTGACAGACCCTTGGTAGATTTTGAAACTTGCTTGCCAGTTTACAGTCCTGGTTTCTTGGCTGCCTACTTGAAAGACTGCCCTTGTTACCCCAGGGCTTCTAAGACCTGTTGCTCTAGAGCAGCCCGACAGTGCTGACTGCCTCAAAACTGTTTATGGTTTACAGACCATGGGCCCAGCTGGCTCCCCATGCTGCCCCACTCCCACAGAGAGCCAGCTGACCTGACAATTGGGCATGCCAGTGAGTCAGTTGCTCTTTCTGAAACATAATATTATTGGATTTCAGTTCCATGAAAATTGTTGAGGTTTTGACTTTTTGCCTTGATTCAGGATGGTATTTTCCCCCCCAAAACACAAAAAATAGTTAAATGGAAATTTTTCTTGCCAGCTTTATACATATTGCTGTCCAAATATGCCTCAGCATGTAAGTCTAAATTGTCCCAATATGCTGGAGCCTGTCATAATGATGTGGAGGAGAGAGGGATTTAAGCCATTATGCCACCTGTGGACTGATTACAGTAATGTTCTCCTGTCTCCTATCTAGGCCTAGTTATCCTAGCAACTGCTCAAATGAGGCACTTGGGCTGTATCCTTTTTCCAGCTGTAGAAACGTAGCCTTCAGTAGTGGTACTAGACTCATGCAATGTCTGAACTGGGGGACTACACTCATAGGGTGTGCATAAGGTTTTGTAGGATCAAGGCCTTATGAACCTCTTTAGGCAAAACTCCTTTTCTGGAAGGGCCAGCAGAAGCCTTAGGCCTTGCTTAAGTCCTTCAGCTCAGCTTTGAAAACTTTAGTGGTAAATTTCCCTTACAGTGACTGTATTTTCATCCAAAGAATTGCCCATAAACTGCACAATGTATTAATTGTGTTAGGTAGCATTATGTGCTTCCATTTGATGCAAGTTTATCTTTGCTTGTTTGCCACCAGCTACCCTCCACTGTACAAAGATTTGCTATTAGTAAGCTAAGAGCTCATGGTACATGGCAAAAACACAAGACAGCTGGAGACAAATAGTATAGAGGCTTGGCAATGAACTATTTCTCCCTTGAAAAACCACTTACAAATTAATTCTTTTGGCAACCAATTTGTGTATTTCAGCCTTCCTGCTCCCAGACATTTGGTAGCTTGTGGTTGGCTATTTGAGACTCCAGTGGACTATGACTAGCCACTAAGAAAGTTGCCAGTGATCAAATAGCAGAGTACAAAAAGAGACTGGACAGCATTCTCTTTGGAACTGAGACAGAATAAAAAATAGTAGGCATTAGTTCTATTTGGACTCAGCTATTCTCTTTTTCCATCTCCCTACATCCTTGTTCATTTGCAGCTGGTCTTGTTTATGTTTATGATGTTCTTCATTTTCCCCTCAAACCTACCATCTTCCTATTTACACCACTCCCTCTGGCATGTATTCAGGATTTCAGTCAGCTTCATTTACTCTGGGCTTCACTGAGGCATGATTAGTAATAGTCCTGAGTCGATAATCCTAAATTTTCTCCCTCCATCCCCAGAGTTGTCCTGTTAAATCTCCAGGGCCATTAGTTCTGGAGATGGTATGTAGTAATGCCTGGTACCTGTAGAATATTGCTAAACCTACAATTGTCCTGGGTGCCTCTGCCAGAAGGGACCCTGTCATAGGCTGTTCTTCTACAAATGAAGCCCTAGCAGTGGATAACGTGTTCCTGAAGTACTGGGAAGCATTGCTTGTGACAGAGAAATTTTAGAAACAATAATAAAACAAATTCTGGAAGCACTCATAATTCATGGACTGCAAGACAACTACTGCTTATCTGATCCAGAAAGCCCTTGGCTTGCTAGTTTTGGTAGTGTTAGAGTAACCTTGTAACCATGAACATTCAGAAATTATGCGAGGGGCAAAGATTTTTGTGGGTGATATCTTTTATTGGACCAACAGCATGGTTGGGATACAGGTAGACAAGCTTTTGAATGCAAGGCATGCTTCATCAAACCTGCTTCTTCTGTCAGACCTGATGAAGCATGCCTTACATTCAAAAGCTTATCTAACTTTAATCTCAACCATGAGGTGGTCCAATAAAAGATACCATGCACAAAAATCTTTGCCTCTGCTTGCTATATGATTTCAGTTAGATGCAGACTAGTATGTCCTTTGTCTGCTTCTTCCACTCCTGACTTCATGTGATTTGACTGTCAACCCCAGCACTTCTCTGCTAGTACCTGGGCAGGGAACTAATTTGCATTCCATCAAACACTGCAGTAAAACCCACTGTTTCCACCTAGTTTCTTATCACTGGAATTATTCCTGTTTGGGGTAACTGTTTTCATAGCTGTAGCTATACCTTAATCCACCAGGCACAATAACTCATCCTTTCAGTCAGGCTCCAAACTCTCAATGCTTTGCTCAGTGCTTAAATATATTTTGAACCATTGATTTGTATTTTTAAAGGCACTTACAGTTGGGTCAACAGGCACTCACTAATTAGGCAAATACATGTAAGTGCTGAGGTACTCAGCAGCTCAATGTTATAATGAACTTCTTAAAGATTTGGTGTCTGGCATCCTTATGCGCAATGTAAAATAGAAGAGGTTGGTGTCATTTTTTCTAGTTTAATAGAAAAGAATGTTTTTGGTTCTGCATCTGTCCAACAGTTGTTGTATTGTCATCTCTAGGTAGCACTGCAATCAGATGCAGCAGGAAGTGTGTGTCCAGGTGTGGCAAGTGTCTGTCCCAGGGGTGGTTGCGATGCCTCCTGGTGGCCTCTCAGTCTTTGCCAACCTGGCTATCCTCAGGGCTTTTTCCCTTTTATTCTTCTGCCATGCCTTGATGTTATTGGTTTTTGATGAAAGGGAGGCTGCCTCAGGGCTTCCCAAGCCTGGTCTTACTCTTAAGACTACAGGTGCACATGGTCATTGCCTGGCTAGTTCCATGAGTTCCATCCTCCCCAGTAGCCACTCCCATGCCTCACAGGTGATCTGCTAACATATGCCCTTCATGGGCTACAGGCTTCCAGCCTGAGTCCTCACCCCTATTGGGCTCCAGGTGTCTGGGCTCTCTAACCCTGCTGAAACATTGCTTCTTTCTATGGGCTCGGGCTCCTTTGGCCCCACACTCCGCTCTCTGACAGGCCCCACGCACTGAAGTTTCCGTCAATGCATCCTAGTCCCTCCTGGTCTTCCCCAGACACCAGACGTTCTTCCCGGCTGACCTGGTACCAGACGTTCTTTCCAACCCTAGTCCTTCCTGGGCTCAAGGTCTCTCTCTCTCTGGACCCCAGGCCTATCTTTTCCAAAGCCTGCTTCACCCCCTTGCTTCCAAGCCTCTCTCTTCCAAGGGCTGGCCAGCTCCAGGTCTCAGTGCTGCTTATCCCAGCCCACAGAAGATCTCAGGAGCCCTGCTACTGCCTTGCTGCTAGGACTTCCTCTTCCGGTGGTACTCAGGGGTAGACTCCATAACCAGCTTAGGCCCTGGGCTTGCCTAGCCCAAGTCCGGCCCTCTCCTAGTCAGCTGACTCTCTAATCAGCCCCCCCTTGCCACCTTCAAACTGCTTCTCAGGCAGCCACCATCGCTTGAAATGACAGGCCCTGTCACACCAGGGTACAGAGGTAGAGAGTGGTTGGGGTTTCCAACTATTCCATAAGGCCACATCCTGTTTGGTGCACCCACTGGATTTTAGCTCTTTTGGCAGGGCCCTGCCCGACTTACCTTGTTGCTGCAGCCCGGGTGGCTGGGCTGCGGCCGGCACAGCTGGTGCACCGCAGCTGCAGTGCCCATCCCAGAACTCAGTGGCTGCTTGCAGAAAAGTGGCCTGAAGGCCAGAAGCTGGGTGGGAAGCATGTGTGCTAGATCCAGCACCAGACACACTCCCTAGTGCTTGAAATCACCCTGCCACCACCTCTGTCAGCCATTTAGCCAGGGGCAATGGCCCAGGCCTGCTTGAGCCTGGAGAGGGTCAAAACTGAGGGGCATCCAGGCCTCAGCCAGAAAACTGCCTGGAGGGAGCCAGGTGCAGATCCGGTAGCCTGTCCGGGGTCAGACCCACTCACTGGGACCAGGCAATCCAGACTGGAGCACTGGAGCCATCCAGTCTGCACAAGACAAGAAGTTGACACTGAGAAAAGTCAGATGGGGATAGGAGAGGGTGGCCTTGCAGGTCCTGAGGATACCTGCTGAGGGTAAACCCTGGAGGGATGGCCTATGATGCCCTAGCCACCCTGTAGTCTGTCCACGCACCTGAAGTTTGCCAGCGGGGGACATCTTCCATGTTTGGCCACTAGTAGGCCCAGCAAGGAACACACACAGTCCCTGGGACACCTGGCCAAGAGGCCACCAGGGTAAGCTCTAGGGAAAAAGAAGTCAAGTAAAGAAGATGGAAGGAAGGGCCAGGAAAGCAGGCCCTTTGCCCTGGTGCTCAAAACAGAGTAGGTCAGTGTGATGGGGGCAATGGGGCCCTGCACACCACTCTGCCTGAGCCATGTTGAGTTATATTTTTTATTGTGTTAGCTCTTTTCTTGAAGTGTGACAGAATTGCAGAAGGTTCTGTGATACTTCTACCTTGTCCCATCAGTATCCAACAACCTGAAATGACACCAAGGCTTGACCTCAGATCTACTATAACACCCGAGTGGAAAGGGGTGGTGTGTAGGGGAGAAGGAGCCCCACAGAAGAAGCACCAAGGAGGTTGTCACTGAGACAGTAAGAAGCACTGAACAACAATACAGAGATACTGGGAACACCAAAGTCATGGTGGGCAAGTACATTCAGGGGTGCCTCCCCCCCCACCCAGGTGGCAGGGCAAGTACCTGTCATGGTGCATTGGCCGGGAATTCAATGAATGGTGGGTTATTATCAGCCCTGGATCTCAGGCAGACCAGCCATGGACAAATATAGCTATATGGCCAAATGAAAACTAGCAACTGATGCAAGGGATGATTCTTCAGTTGCTGCAGAAACGTATGCAGGCCAAATCCAGGGAGATGGAGGCCCATAGAGCCCTGTTTTTCTGGCAGCAAGACCTGGCTGAGCAACTGATGAACACCCAGATGGCCATAGGCATTAGCCATGAGGACTTTCACATGCCTTGGATGGGCAAACCCAAAGTGTAGTTGGAGTCATTTGAGTGGTTTGTGACAGCAGCCAACTGGGATGTGAGCTGGTGACCCACCCAGCTGGGTCCATTCCTGATGGGCCGGGCTTCAGCTGCTTACCACACCCGCACATGTGAGAAGGCTCTAGACTACCAGACCATCAACGAGGCTATATTGTACCAGTTGGAAACATCACTGGAGCACTACTGGCAACAATTCTGCACTAAGAAGAGCAAAGAGAATCAGCGTCCCCAACTGTTAGCCCAGGACAGTGGGACCAGGTGGCTCAAGCCAGTGGAGACACCGTCTGTGGAACTATTCAAGGCCGTTTTCCTCAAGGTCTTCATCTGGGACCTGAAGGAGCTGCCCTAGAAATGGGTGTGACAACACCAGCCTCAGGCCCGGGAGGAGGCAGTACGCATTGCTGAGGCATATGTGGGAGCAATCAAAGAACCCCTTCAAAACCGATGACAGCATACAGAGCCAAAGGGCCAAGTCAATCCACGCAGTCACCCGGGATGAGATGTCTGGCTAGGGCCCACCCCCCGGAATGACAAATGCACCTGGTGCACAAGTGCTGGCTATACACCATGGTGTTGCCCCATGGGGTTCCCCAGCCATAGCACAGGACATGGGTTTCCATGCCGGGAAACAGAAATGAGGGCCAGCAATGGCAGCATGGAGAAAATGAATTGAAGTTTTGGCTATGCTCGCCCCAAACCCTACCAACCCTGGCACATTGTTGATGCTCAGGTTGGTAGCCACACCTTAACAACAATGGTTGGTATGGGGTGTGTGCAAATGCTGGTGCATGTGACTGCCCTACCCACTTTGGCTGTGTGACAGGAGTATCAATATTGGAGCCTTTCTGGGAGTGGCTCTGCCCTCCTGTAATGGGCCAACCACCTGCTTACTCATCTGCCATGCCTTGATCTTACTTGATTAGAAGATGGTTATAATCAGCGGAAGGCTGCCCATTTTTTCCGTGCCCTGGTGACAGGAGGCGCTATCTGTGGCTCCTTTTCCTCCCCTACACTGCAGCCCAAGCCTCGCAGATGGAGCTGATGTGGTTCGACCTGGGCCTTGTTATGTTCTGGCCCTCCTCTTTACTCCCGGGGCTCCTGGCCGCCCCCTCCTCTCTCGCTCGGGGACTCCTGCCGCCCCCTCCTCTCTCGCTCGGGGACTCCTCGTCGCCCTCCTAGCTCCGGGGCTTCTCACCGCCCCCTAGCTCCGGGGCTGGGGCCAATGTGCCCCCAAACAAAGCTGCACCCTCTCCAGCGCCAGGAGACCCCACGCTACTGTGGAGCTCCTATGTGACCTCCTCCACCCTTAATAGCCTCGCCCGGTCCTCCAGTCAAAACAGTAAACATAAAACATAAAGCCCCTGGGCTACAACATAAAAACTAGACCGTCCGGTCAAACAAAAATCTACTCCCTACTAGAGAGTGAGGGAGCAGGGGGGAAGGAGGGCTCCCCAACCTCAGCAGTGACTGGGGGATGCTCTCACTGCCAGAGTCCTCCCCCCTGTCTGAGCTGAGTTCCTACTCCCACAGCTGCTGGAGAGGGACTGCCCTCCTGGCCTCCTACCTTGGCTTAAGAAGGGATAAGCCCTGCCCCTTCCTGGTCAGCTGGTTTTACCAGTTGCCCCAGCAACCACCACCTGTGTAGCCCTGGTGACTGGCAGCTGAGCCTCCCCCTTTCTGCCACTAGGGGTCTCCCAAGAGCAGTCTCTGCTCTCAGGCACGGGGCACCTGAGTGCACTGCAACAGGCTGGTACACCTGCAATGGACAAAACGTTAGTATAGCTACGTGGCAGATGGCAAATGTACGAGTACCATCAGTTACCAGGCACAGTTGTTGGGTGGACACACGAGATGGCTGTGTGAATTTTGCTGGACTTACCATGCCCCACATTGCTCAGGCAAGACTGGCCATACTTGTCAGCACGCTCTGGCAGAGCCTGCTGAGGAAGTAGACCCAGAGGTCCTGGATGGGTTCATGGGCAAAAATGCTGAGATTGCCCCTCCAGAAGGACAGACAGACCCCTTGGACATAGAGGAGGCCATAGATTTGGAGCCTTTCTGAATAGACCAATTAAAGGACCCTGCATTCTAGCACATGTACAGCAAGGGACTAGTATGTTGCAATGAGGAGCTGCTGAAGCCAGTGCAAGTGACCCAAGTCACCTGCTTAGAGGTAAGAGATGACCTTCTCTACTATATTGGCCAGGGGAAGGGACAAGGGGAGAAGATATTACAGCTGCTGGTGCCACAACAGTACAGGCCTGCCCTAGTTAGATTGGCCCATGACAGGCTCATGGGTGGACACTTGGGCCGAGATAAAACAGAGGCTTCACTATTGCAGTGGTTTTTCTGGCCAGGACTCTACAAGGAAGTCAGACTTTATTTTGAGATGTGCCCAGTGTGCTGGGTATCCACAACTGAAAGACCACTCATGGCCCCAATGGTTCCCTTGCCCATCATGGACAAGCCATTTTAATGAATCTCCCTCAATATCATGGGCTCCATTCCCAAGAGTAGCTCAGGGTATCAGTATGTCCTGGTGATGATCTATTATATGACCTGCTTTTCAGAAGCCATGCTCTTACGATCAGCCATGGCCCTGAAAATCACTGCTGCACTACTCAGGTGGATAGCACAGGTTAGGATACATAGAGAGATTTTAATGGATCAGGGCACCAACTGTATCGCTGAGGTAATGGAGTGAGGTCCTTCAAATAAAACACCTACAGACATCTGTCTACCATCCCCAGACTGATGGACTGATAGAGCACTTTAACCACGCTTTAAAGCTCATGTTGCAGAAGTACATACAGGGTTATCCCAAGAGATGGAACCAGCTCCTGGTCCTGTTAAAGTTTGCCATTCAGGAGGCACCCCAAGCCTCCATAGGCTACTCACCTTTTGAGCTAGTTTATGGCTACCAGCTGCGAGGTTTGTTTGACGTAGTGTGAGGTTGGGAATAGCAGCCACAAAGGGGGACACACATAGCAAGGCACCTGACAGAGTTAAGGGAAGCCCTGGTCCAGGCATAGCAGATAGTAAAAGAGAGCCTGAGACATACCCAAGCCTGGCAAAATGAGTACTATAATCAAAAGGCACAGAAGCAGTGTTTTGATATCAGTGACTGCATCTTGGTTCTTTTATCTGTCCATAACATTCACCTACTGGCTAGGTGGCAAGGATCATTTGAAGTGATGAGATGCATGTGCCTAGTTGATTAAGAAGTCACACAACCAGGCCAGTGGATAGAGAGGCAAGTTTATGATGTTAACTTGCTTAAACAGTGGCATGCCCACAAAGGGTATCTAATGGCACTATACCCTGATCAGGCAGAATTTGGGCCCTCCCTAAAAGAGATAGAAGAAGGGCTGGTCTTTGGAGAACACCTTTCCCTAGGGTCAGGAGAACCATCTCTCACCAGCACGAGATCATGGCAATGCCCAGCACACTAGGACTTCAGGTGCCTCCAATGCTTAACTCAGAACTCAGCACCAATTCCATGCCAACATGTGACCTGACCACCAAGCGGGGAATGGGGGGGGAGGGTGCAGGGGATGTTATGTGACAAATCCCTATCCGACTTACCTTGTTGCTGCAGCCCACATGGCTGGGCCACAGCTGTCACATTGCAGCTGAAGAGTCCATCCCCGACTGGCCCAGAACCCAGCAGCTGCATGGAGAAAAGTGGCCTGGAGGCCACAAGCCTTGGGGGAAGCATCTATGCACTGGAACTAGCACCAGACATGCTCCCTACTGCCGGAAACACCCTGCTGCCACCTCCATCCGGCAGTGAGCCAGAGGCAATGGTCCAGGCCTGCCTGAGCCTGGAGACAGCCAAAACTAAGGGACATTCAGGTCCTAGTGAGAAGACTGCCTGGAGGGAGCCAGGCACAGCTCTGGTAGCCCATCTGGTGCCAGGCCCACTCACTGGGACTGGGCAGTCCAGACGAGAGAAATAGAGTCAGACAGGAGCTGACACTAAGAAAGGTCAGACAGAGATGGGACAGGGTGGTTTGGCAGGCCCTGAGGGTACCTGCCGAGGGTGAACCCTGGAGGGATGGCCCGTGACACTTTAGCCTTCCTGCAGTCCATCTGCATGCCCAAAGTGTGCTAACAGGGGAAATCTGCCATGCCTAGCCATAAGCAGTCCCAATGGGGAACACGCAGAGCCCCTGTGACACCTGGCCAAGAGGCCACCAGGGTAAGGCCCAAGGAAAAAGGGGCCAAGTAAAGAAGAGGGAAGGAAGGAATAGAGAAGTGGGCCCTTTCACCCTGGTGCTCAAGATAGAGTCGCTCAGTATAATGGGGGCAATGGTGCCCTGCCCATTTTTCTGGCTGAACCACATTGAGTTATATTGTTTCTTTTGTTAATCCTTTCCTTGAAGTGTGACAGAATCACAGAAGTTCCTTTGACACTTGTACTTCATCTCACTGGCATCCAACCACCTGCGACGGCACAGCCTGGGATCCAAAGTAACACCCAAGTGGAAAGGGGTGTGGGGTAGGGGAGAAGAAGCCCCACAAAAGAAGCACCAAGGAAGGTGTTCCTGACCCAGTAAGAGGTGTACCTCTGAACAACAATGCAGAGGTACCAGACGCATCAAAGTCGTGGTGGGCGACTAACCTCAGGGACCACTCCCCCCACTAGGTGGCAGGGCGAGTGGTTGTCATGGTTCTCCATGGGAAATGTTCTCTATGTGTCTTTGGCACAGGGAGTAATATGCTTATGAGAAACACTTTCCAGGCTAGCCTTAAAGGGCAGCTTCCTCAGGGCCTAGTTTTGAAGTGGTGCTTTTGAGCAGCAGAAAAGAGTGCTGACTTTTCAAAAATCAGTGTATTTCGCATCCCAAGAGCAAGAACTATCTTGGTAACCACAAAAAACATCTGTCATATCTGGAGATAGGCTTAAACTGAACCCCCCCCCCTTGAGCTCAGAGGAAGTGCAGATACAGATCTGAACCTTGCAGCTAGCCTCTCTATCTATAATAAACTGAAACAAACACCCAGGCCTGGACATGTCCCAACACTGGGGAAGCTCTGATTTGCATCTGAATGAACCTTCCTGCTCCTGCCTGTCTCTCTCAGCCTTCTTGATGCCAAATTCTCCTCCACATTTTCTGTATGTGCTTCCTGTAACATAGTACATATTCCTTTGGAAGTGGTCCACAGTTCATTCTGTTCCATAGTTCACCTACCTGCTTGACTGAGTTTACTGCACTATCCATTATCTACCCATCTTCTTTCCTTGTCATTCTCCAACTACAGAAATCTTCTGTTTTTCTGCTTTATGCAATGGGCCCTATGAACAGATCTCTCTCATTTGAAAAAGAACTTGCAGTTTATTTGTTATTAAACTGTTGATAAGCCAGCCAGTCATAATCACACAAAAAATGATGTGGACTTGAAAGCCCTGTGACCGCTTTCTTGTTCTACATGAGCTGTAACTTAATGCAAAACCCTCTGTCATTTTACATTTTCCAGTTCTTTCATTTGTTCCTGCTTAGTAATTAAAAATGGCTTATAAATAAACACTCAGGATGATTTCCAAAATGTTCTGTATTTACTAGCAAGACTGGTACTTCTGTCATTGGCCCACTTAAGTGGTTTTGAAGGGTTGTATACAGGTTTCTTTTACAGTGTATTTGAAGTTTGTAATCCTGCTTAAATACACAAAAATAGGAAGGATTAACAAACTGCGACACTGAAGCCAAAAGAAGACAGAGCTAGAGGCAATCAAGGAGCAGCCTATCAGATACATGAAATAAATTGGGGGAAAAGTGGAAAACTGTCAACAAAAATAATATGTTATGGATCCTCAAACCTTTCTGTTTATGCTAGAGGAAGCCTAAAATAATCTGTGGTTTTTGATGCTTGATTTAGTTTTCCACAAGCCTAATTAACACCAGATTAAGTTTGCTGCCACTATAGTTTATTGCTGAGATTGACAAATACTAGCTGTTTATTTGTTTTCCATAAAGAATGACTGGAGGCAATAATAGGATGACACATTTAATAATCCTGAAAGCAATGTGGTAATATTCAAGTATATAAACTCCAGTCCTTACAATAATAAAACCTCCTCCAAATTAAAGCCTTGATCCTGTACACCTTATCTAGGAAACACTTTCACCGATTTAGCATCTTGCAAAGTGGAGCTTTAAGTTAGCATGTGCTTAAATGCTTTTCTGAATAGGGATGGACTTTAATGTGTGTTTAAAATTATTCACATGTTCACATGTTTTGCCAAACTTAGATTATAAAAATACAGCACTTCTTCATAAGAAACAGTCCTTACACAGATGGAGGAAAAAAAAAAAAAAAAAAAACAAACAAAACATTAAATCAATTCCTTGTGCTCCAAGAGGAGAACAGATCTCTTGGTTTTTTTCCTGCCCCCATGTCCAATATCAACAGCAAATGGGTCAAAATTTTCCTCAGTGCAGCAGTTGGTGTCTCCACCATCGTACCAAGGATGGGTCAGGCTGTTGTCTTGAAGTACCCAACTCCAAAAAGGCACCTAGAATGTAAACAGGCATGGCCCGTACAAGCAGGCATGCTAGATAAGGTCTAATTGCGCAAACATGTGTGTAAGGAACTTGACTAATGAAAGCAGAAACCAATCAGACAACTTATGCAAGTAAAGCTACACACATGTGCAAATGTCCACAGAATCAAAAGACTATTCTGTCTTTTGTGGTTGCGAACTATTCCAGAGCCAGGCAAATGCTTTTCAGCCATGTTCATTCATGAAAATATTTTGAAATACATTATATATACAGACACATCCAGTGGTTTAGTGCTGCTTCTTCTGAGCACAGAAGTGGTACAGAGGTTGACAAGAACGGATTAAAAAAAATTAACTAAATCCTTTCAAATCTCCCAGAAGATTTTAACTGGATGTAGTCTGAAATCTGGTCAAGGACTCAGCATGATTCAGTATTTACTAGAACCAATTGTTCCATAGTTTGTTTGTTTTTTTTTAAAACACGTTTTCCAGCAGCAGAACCATACTGCATATTCTGCTGCTGTTTCTTGGCTCTAACCTAGAACATACTGAAACACATTAAAGCCCAAGTTATATAAATCTCTCCTTCATCTTCTCTTGAGGACTTAGATGGGACATAACACTTATTCAGGAACTCTGCAGTATGACTTCTACCTGAAATTAATAAGCATTTTCTGTTTTATTTGAACCAAGTGAAATGGCGTGTTTTCTGCCACTTACCTTTGAAAGAGTTTATCCTGAGGAAAGACTACAGGGTCAGGTTCATGATGTCAATGGGTGATACCTTGAGGTCTGAGCTGAGAACTTTTCTTTATTTCAATGAAGGATCAGTGGGAGCCCAGAACTCCTCAGAATCAGACCCTAAACTCTTTAGCCTTTGAAGAAGCAAAACTTTTACTTATTTACAGTATTTATTATGTAAAATCATTGGTCTCTCCTGATAACAGAATGAGTACACATTTCCCCCCTCCACACACACACTTTTCTTCATATATTTATCAAAGCTAGTCCTTAGACTTGGCCTAAAATGTTGAGGCACTACCCCAGCACTAAGGATACTTGAGTTCAAATCTCTCCCCAATTACTGACCTCCTGCATGATGTTGGGCAAGTCTGCAAATCAGCAGAACAGTGCATCATACACTGAACAGTTAATTTAAACCAGTGGGCTAAGTACAGAGAGTCAAAAAGCCCAAGACTGAATCTATTCAATTTTCACAGGTTAGTCTAAGGTGCATAGATTGAACCAATAAGCCTAGTTGTTCCCAGGGAAACACATATTCCTGTCATGGGGACATGGTCATATAGAACTGCATGGATGCAATGCTTAAGATATGCAGTAAAGTGATGAGGATGCATTTCACTTTACTACACATACATTCCCGGATGTAGGGCAAATAAATTACTTTTCTAAAACAGCCTGGTGTGGACAAGTGTAAACATTTGACTGCAATGTGTTGGAGATCAGTCCTTAAAATATTGCATGTCAACATGGAGATGGCAGTGGCCCTCCTGCCTAATGTAACCTTGTAAGTGATACCATAAAGGCAGAAAGTCTGAAAGCATGCATAAGCTGACTGTCCTCTTTGTGTAAGAGCAGTTTTGCCATGTGTGAGTTGCACTGTTTAATGAAATGTGTTGTTTCACAGGCACAAGGTCGGGATCTAGTTGCAAACTCCCAAGGCCAAATAGTCAGCTCATGTTGGCTTCAGAGAAGCTCCCCAGTTTACACTGATAGGAGACTGACCCTGGGAATTTCCCCCAAAAAAAGAGTCCAGCTAAATCTTGGTTCCCAGAATGTGCTCTATGTTGACAAAAAAAAATCTGTCAGTTTACACTGGGCTGATTTACTTCAGCTATAAATGTGGTACAGTATACAAAGTACAACCCTTTTACCATCACCTTTGTCCTCTTTGACACCCTCCACAAACTCCCTCTGGTGTTTTTTCATGGTTATTGCATGTGTGCACTTCTGGTGTATTACATTAGCAGTAGATACAACAAGAATAAATACAAGTTAATATCGCAACTGCAAGAGGAAAGAAATGCTAACCATACAGTGCAGACTGTAGAGCAGTGTTGCCTGCTATTCTGATTTTTTAGTGAGTCTTATGGTATTTGACCTGATAAAACTTCAGCACTTAGAGTCCAGTGGTAAGTAGAAAAACTGTTCTCATTTTTAATGAAACAGTTTTTACTTTATGGTGGCAAAGAATAAAACTGGGAAACAGGATTAATAACTGGGAAACTAACAGGCAAATGAAAAGGACTGACAATTATTTAAACAAACAAAAAAAAAAGCAACTTGTAATTTTTAAGCCAAACTCGTGATTTTGAGGCATGCTGACTCATGATTTCTGAATGCTCAGGGTTGGTTATTACCACGTCCATGGCTATTAAGTCATGATGGCATTGTTCTCTGCACTTGATTTTTAAATTCTGGAGCACTCTGTTTGCAGAGACAGCAGCTATTGTGTTCTCAGAGTCACAGCAACCTTTACAGATGAGATGCAAACACTGCCCTGTCTCATGTCAACTTTACATTTGTTCTTTCATGTGGATGGTTTCCACAATATAATACAGAAATTGTTCAGGCTGAGAACACAGGCTGTTCTGAATGGAACATAACGAGTAGGTAGACCATTTCACTGGAAAGGTACTTGGAGCCATACTATCACTTATGCCTGATACAGACATGGAGTTTCCACCAACTCTTCCATGATTAAGAAGCATCATAGAGATTGTGACAAAGAATGTCTTGCATTCAATACCTGTCTATTACTGGACTATATAGTAGATAAATTTAGACATCACCCTAAAAAATCATTGCTCCAAGTAAAGGCAGAAATATGGCTGTCTCCATGCTGAAGAGACCACAAACTATTTTTGGAAAAATTCTGAACTGATAGCATATCTATTTAATAATACAGCCTGGGGCTCAGCTCAGAGATAAACAGCAACCTCTAAGCCAGCACAAATGTTTGATGATAAGGGCAAAAATCTAAGGATTTAGTGGCTACTCTGCTCATTCCCATTATGCTATTACAAAACACTGATTGAAACAGCTTATTTCAGCTATGATGTAAACCGGAAGACATTCCATACATCAAGGTATTGCTTACGCTACTCATTTTGGCATGGAAGAAAGTCTGGAGGACATTTCTAAGTTTCAAACATCAGCTCCTAAAGAAACATCCCAAAAAACACACAACAAATTTCTGAATCTACCTTAAATAAAGATCAGCTCTTGGGAGCAGATTCTCTTTTGCCTGAAAAAATAAAATAAAACAAAGCAAGTGCTTAGGTCAGAATGAAGAGCCTTAATTAAAGTCAGTTAAGATGTTTAAAGTGAGAAAACTTAAAGCAGCTGGAAATAATAAAAATGCTAAATATTGAAATCCTTCCCAGCAAAGTCAAAGAGGTCTGATGCTACAGACTACTGACTGGAGGGATGGGGGTATTCAAAAACAGAGGCTATTATATACAAAGGGGACACAAATAAGGTGGTGTTGGGGAAGGAGGGGAGCATAGAACTGTTTTGCATATAAAGCATACTTTCTTATGGACATATTTTACAAAAAGCACAACTGGAGTCAATAGTTTTCTTTTCCAGAACTATGTTAGGCTCTCTCCAGCAGGGCTGTCCAACTGCTAGCCTACAGGCTGCATGTGGCTCACAGGTGATTTAACTACAGCCTATGGTAAGCACCACTGCCACCTGCCCTCTGCTCAACCCCCTTGATCTCTGCTGAATTCACTGTTGGTGACTAAAAATCAATAGCAGGGCAGAAGCAGTGAGGGGGAAGTGTTGGCAGCATTCGTACCTTGGATTCCAGAATTGTGCTGATGCAGCAGCTCTGGCAGCTGTGCCAACAAGCTACCACCTCAACATCATAAGTGGGTTCCTGGCTCATGAGCCCCATGGTCCAGACCTGACTGGTAGGGCAAATGAGTTGCATGCCCATGCCCTACAGCAGTGGTCTCCAACCTTTTTAAACATGAGATCACCTTTGGCATTTAAAGCAACCCAAGATCTACTGTATATCACCACCATCCCCACTCAGCAGGTAAGCCTGCGTGGAGGGGTGGGTGGGCAGATCAAGGTAGAGGGAGAAAAAATTATTTGGGGGCATTCCTCTCCCAAAAGATAAATCCCACCCAGCCAGGGCCCCACTCAATTTACCCCTGCTTCTATCTCTGCGGCACTGTCCCTCACCGCAGGGGCCTCCATCTATCCCCTGCCCCTTCCCTTCCCCACAGACTGACCTGCTGGGCTGGGGCACCCGGGTGCATGCACTCAGGCACTCAGCCACTAAACCCAGCCTTGGATCAACTCCAAGATGCTCCAATACCTACTACAAGAGGCTCCAAGATCTACTGGTGGATCGAGATCCACTGGTTGGTGACAACTGCTCTACAGGATCTGATTTGCATGGATGCTCAATATCTCCATTCAGAATCTGAGAACAATGAATGCTCAAAACTTCTGATAAAACCTGTAACACTTATTCCCCTTGGAAAGTATTTCCAAATAGAGCAGTGAGGAAAGCATTGTTCATGGTAGTGCTTTGAAAGGAAGAGAACAAGATTTTTCTTCTAGCTCTGCACAAAGTCACTCTGGGCATGTCAACATTGCTCCAACTGTACTCAGAAGCCCAGCTGTACTAATACATCCCCATTGGTCCCCACTCCACACATGCCAAAAGCTGGAATAATGTAATGTAACTGCTGCTTCGAGTATGCCCAGAGACTGCCCAGTGCCATTCTCTGTCTCGGGTGTATGCATGGGCATGTGCTCAGTGCAGCTCTAATGACTATTGACTGATTACTTGGGCTAAGAAGGACCACAGTGCCTATTTGACACCATACCAAAGCCTTTGGTTAGCCTTGGAGATGAGGACATTGTCACAGGTGGGGCCTAGGAGCAGCCGTGATCTCACTAGCGCCCCCTGCCGTGTCAATCAGGCAATCCAGCACCCTCTACTCGCCCGCCACATCTTTGATGTTATAAGGTTCAATATGGGAGGCTGCCTCTTATCGCCCTGGACACTGCGCTAATACTATTCCCCGTTCTGAGTGGGGTGCCTCAATGCACCCCTGCCTTAGGGGCAATGCGTGCCTCTTACCTCCCCTTTAGCATGCTCCAAGCCTCGCAGCTCTTTCTGGACATTATCCGGTCCTTAATCTTCTACACCCTACCTGGCGCCCCTAGGCATCTCTTGCCACCAGCGCCCTTCTCCGGCACCCTTGGGCTTGTCACGCAACCAGCGCCCCTTACTCCCGATTAGCCCAATCGGGCTCACTAAGGGTGTTCTTCCCACCGGTGTCGTTGGCCTAAGCCTTTCCTGGCCCCTTTGGGTTCCTGTCAATAATAATTATCCAAATCCTATCCCCGGTTGGGACTCAGGTGGCTGTAGCCGTACCTGGTCCCCTGGATCACCGTCTGGGTCTATTGCCTCACTAGGGTCAGAGGCCTAAGCCTTGCCTGGCCCCTCTGGGTTCCTGTCAACACTACTTATCCACTTAGGCTCAGGTGACCTAAGCCTTACCTGGCCCCTCTGGGTCCTGTCAATAATAAATATCCAGATAGGCTCCGGCCGCCTGAGCCTTACCTGGCCCCTTTGGTTCCTTGGGATTCCTGTTATCCTGGAAACCCTCCGGAACGCCTTCTAGACCCGCACCCCCTTTGGGGCAACTGTCAGTAATCTACGCCCTTCTTGGGGTTGCTTCTTATTACACGTGCCCCACCTGGGGCCTCTCTTCCACACATGCCTGCTCCCACGGCTTCTCAGCATCTTTTCCAGCCTCTCTATAGCGACTGACTCGCCCTTGCCGGGCTAGTCACCTTTACAGCACCCCCCTAGGCTTTTATCCACGTGGCTCCTACACCTGGAGCCCAACACAAGTCCCTACAGGCTTCATTCTGGTGCTATGACCCTTGGACAGGGTCCTCTACCCTGCTTGGGCCTCTCACTATCGCCCACACAGAGCTACCCGCTGTGCCGTCCCAGGCACCACTCATTTGCCCACACAGGGCTCTGGGAACCCCCACGCAGCTGGGGAGACCCCATGAGGCCTCCTCACGCCCCTACAGCTTCACCCAATCCTCCAGTATAACAATAACTAAACCATAAGCCAAACAGCTGCAACATAACAAACAAGAAGCCTTCTGGCTTATAACATACAGCCTACACTTCCTTGGCTCTCTAACCATGCCATAGCCACTCGGGTGGTCATGCTGCAACCATCAGCTCCTGCTCCTGCTCCTGCTCCTGCTCCTGCTCCTGCTCCTGCTCCTGCTCCTGCTCCTGCTCC
>NW_017728916.1:4317143-4330192 GCF_001723895.1 Crocodylus porosus
CAGCTCCACTTCTCCACTTCTAGGAACAGGGCACCTCAGTGCTCCTGTGACAGACTTTACCCTGTGCTCTTTGGGGAACAGATCCTTCCTTACTCCCCCGTCATGTAATTGCTGGTTCCTAAGTATGCCAAATTAACTCTTGATCCAAACTTCAGGATCCACAGCTGAATTTTGCAGCCTAGGTTCATCTCACCTTAGTCTCTTAGTGTTTGCAAAGAGCATTGTGCTTCTCCAATAATAAAGGAAGCTTTCCCAGGACCAGGACTGTGCACTCCTGTGTGGGCACGATAGGTATTACTCACCCTAACAGAGACATCAGACATCAGCAGTTCTAATGGGTCTCATTTCACCAATAGCTTAAATTATTCTGGGCACATCTGCACATTCATTAATGCACACTGGTTACCACGCATTTATTTAGTACTTGTACTGTCAAGTACTAAATAAATGCACAGTAACTTTTTAGTGACATTACTGCTTAGTAGCCTAATAACACTGTGCAGTAGCATATAATCACTGTCCGTGCTGTGATGCACTACTGCTCAGTGTTATTAGGCTACTGCACAGTTAGTAGCACGTGTAGACACGTCCACTGACTTGTATCTTGTCCCTACAGGGATAAATGGGGTTTATGTGGTACATTAGCCTGAAACTGACCCTCTACACGGGGATGCAGCTTGTGAGTTAATCAAATATCAGTCAGGAAATTTAAGGTTATCAAAAGGCTGCCAGTAAGACCCAGAATTCATGATTAAAGCGTTTCTTTTCCTATATCAGAGTGTCCTATTCCAAAGTGATTTACAGCTCTCTGGAAACAGCCTTAGAATCTGAAGGGGCAATTCTGCAGCAGGTATGGGAAGTGGTAGCATAAAGAATAAAGTAAGACGAGAACAGGATTGTTTTAAAATGCAGTAGGATGAGAGAAAATTACTTAGGGAAAAAATGAAAAAAGAACAAACCTCCCTAATATTCAGCTAGCTTCAGGCTTAGGGACTTGGAAAACAGCTGGTGTATGGCTACAGTATGTCATATTGCATGGTGATGTTAATTTTGCTAAAGAGTGAGTAAGACAAGCACTGGATGTAGAGCCATTTGGATTTAATAATACACTTCCATACCTTCTTAACCAGATTTCTCAACCAAATGTTTCAAGATTTATTGTTTGCTAACTATAACTGAATTATTATACTGTTACAAAATCGCTGTTGGAATGCAGTTGGAAGGAAATATATCTTTCATGTGGCCTGAGAATAGTATGGCTAGCCAGAGAGGACTGAATTCAATCTTTTAGGTATGTGCCCAATGCCTAGTGCAGACTGGTCAAGGTGCCATTAGCATCAGTTGCAAACAAATCAATTTCTTTGCTTTCTCCTGCAGCAAAGGCAGTGGCAGATTAAGATTTATTGGGGCCCTGGGCAAACAGAAAATTGGAGGCCCCTCACACCACATTATAAACAAGAATATATCCAAAAGCATTAATAAATAGACCCATTAAATGTTTACACAGTGCATGAATAAATAAAGCACAACACACAATATTGAAATTAACTGCTCAATTTTCCCCCACAAAATTGAATAAAACAACTGCCTTCGGAAAAATGACTCAGATGCACAGAATCACCATAAATGTATAACAACACAGAAGAAATAATGTTTTAGTTTAGTGGTCATGTAGAATCTTGCTTGACTATATTTTGAAATACATGTTTTTATGTTGTACCTACACTACGGTAAACTACTACAAGAAAAATACAAGCCACACCGATATCCTTGAGTATAAGTCTAAGAATACCATTAGTGATTCTTGCAATTAAAATAACATAGTAGGCTTACACAGTACACCTCATTTTTTTTATCATTCCTAAAACATTAAACATGTGCTAAACTTCATATCTTGTAAACGTCTCTTTTATATACCCATTACACCAGTGTTTTAATGCTACCATCATAATTATGTAACCAAAACGTATAGATACATTGACACCTACCTACACACACACACACACACAATCTCTTTCTCTCTCTATATGTATATATACAGGTTTCCCTTACCAACCGTGTGGGTTAGGTTCCTGAAAGTTCCTGTAGTTGGCAACACTGTGGATTGTAAGATAAAAGGCTTATGGGAAAAATGGGGTTAGGGACTTGAATATGAATAACAAAGGAACATACAGTATATAAGAATAATTTTATTTACCTTTAATACCCCCCGAGGTCTGCACGATATGGTCATAAATTCGTTTTGCCTTCTCATGTATCACTTGGCTGCTCAAAGGCACTTTCTTCTGTGTCTGGTGCTAATCCAGATGCTAAGCGCTTTTTTCATTTTTTCTAACCTATGGTTGCACAGCATAAGGGTCACTTTAGCACTTCCCAGTGCACCATTCACAACACTAGCCCTAATAGTAGCCTCACTTTTCTTAATGGTTCTCACAATGGATTCGTTCACACCAAAATGCCTCCCTATATTCACCACTCTCTGTCCATGTGCTAAACAATCCAACAACTCCAATTTTGCTTCCAAGGAGATCACTTTCCTTGCCCTCTTCACAAATTGCTCACCTTCACTACTCACTCACTTAGAGGCCATGATTAAGGGCAAAATGCAAAAATCTCAAAGAAATTGGGAGAAAAATGCAGAGCACCTGTGACTGGATGTTAACGGCATGAAGCACAACCCAAGACTGAGTGTGCATGAGGAGATGGGAGTGCCATGAGCCGCTAGCAAGAGCACAGGCGATTTGAAATGGCAGAAGGCAGGCTGATGTGCAGCCACGGAAAACTGTGGTTACTCAAAACTGTACTGTGGTAGCCAAAATGGTATATAGACTATTAAGCGTGGATGCTCAAAACCATGGTTGGCAAAACCGTAGTTGGCGAGGGAAACCTGTATATATATACCTGTATCTCTCTCTATGTAGATATCTATATAGATATATACAAACACACATACATATATACACAATCTTTCTCTCTCCATATAATGTATCTCCCTAGGCAGACAGAAAGACATCTGTATCTAATCACCCCGGAAGAGCTCACACTTCCCCACACAAGCTGCCATCAGTTGGGAGAGCTGCCAGCCCCTCTCTATTGGCAGCCTTATTTGGGGTCGAGAGCTGCAGGAAGTATCCAGGGGCAGGGAGGTTCTCCTTCTCTGCTCCCCAAAGCAGCCCTTGACAGTGGGACTAAAGCACTGTGCACTGACCCGTGGGGGATCTGGTGTGGTTTGGGGTTGCAATCTCCCCCCTCCCCCAACACACACACACACATACACACACACACACACACACAAAGTCTTTGTCCACACGAGCAGCTCGTGCCTGCTAGGTAGGCTCCAGTGCATTTGGATTCCTGGTTTTCTGCCCAAGCTGGCCATAGGGGAGCCCCATGTGATTTCACTGAGCAGATGGATGTGGCTCCAGCATTGCTGAGGGTGGTCCATGAGCACTGGCAGCCATCCTGAGCCACCTGCCTGCCCTGCGACCTGACACTTGGGAGGGAGGAAGGGCAGGATTGGGCTCCTTCCAGGCACAGGGATGGAAGAGAAAGAGACCAGTTGGGCAGCAAATGGTAGGCATGGTGGGGATCCTCATTGCCACCTCACCTCAGCAATCCCCATAGAGCGATCATACAAGTTCCTAGCCACCGGCACCGATACATTTAACATGCAATCAAGCTTCAGTGTGTAGCAGAAGTTTTTCTTACAGGCTGGAGAGCATGGCGGGCCTCTGCCCCCCACGGGGCCCCTGACTGTCAGGGGCCCCTGGGTCTGGGCCCTGTGGGCCTGTGCATTAATTTGCCCCTTAGCAAAGGCAAAGTCTGGGTAAAGGATCATAAAGTGATGATGATGCTTTTGCCCAAAAGGAAAGAAATCTGGAAGAAAGGACAAAAGCAAGACAAAGGCAAATGACCACACTGAAAATGAAATGCCTGGCTTAGTTCTAGCATTCAGTTGTATGACTGTCTTCTAATCCAAGCTTCAGAAAACTATCCCACAATTGGGAAAGTAGGGCTGTCTCCTGTAAGAAACTGGACACAGATTTCTCATTGCTGCAATAATGAAGGAAGAGTGATTCAATAGTCATTGTACTGTGTACATTTTCACCACAGGGAAAATTCATGTAAAGGTGCTTAATGTGGAAACTCTGGAGATATTTAACCTTGGCTGAGCTTGGGAATTTTCTTTGGAAGCCATCATAATTGACAGGGAGTGGCTTTTACTTGCCTTTTAATAATGTGTCTTTTTTCTAAGGGAAAAAGAAATGAAAATAATTTTTTTCCATGTTTCAAGTCACATTTCATTCAACAGTATCTGGGCTGATTTTCAGAGGTGTTGAACAAACACAACTATCAGCCTTGTCCATCAAGAGCTCTGGGTGCTCAACCTTTCCAAAAACAGGTCGGAGGAGATCGTAGCGTGGTTAGAATTTGGCCTGCTAACGCCTGATCCTGTCAGCGTGCTGGTACAGAGGCACTGAAACCTCTGCTTCTGAGTGCTTTGTTACCTTGTCAAGTTTATGACTGCAGTATGCAAAGGGTCCTCAGGACTGGATCATAGCTAGGAAAGTTGGTCAGCAAGCATTCCAGCAGGGAGCTAGCATTTCATCACTGAGGTGTGGCAAATTGTTTTCTATATTACAACACTTAATGAGGTGAGTTGTTGACTAAATGACACAAGGTTGGCTGCCCACCTAATACTCAAGCTGGTATATAATACACACCTATTTTAGGAGAGCCTCTGTCAACTCACAGAAGCCTCCCAGCCAAGCTGAATTAATCCAGGGACCTTAACTAAGGAAGAGCAAATACAGGATGCATTTGCATTAAACCCAAGCCACCACCTTTGGACCATAATTTAAAAAAGACCAAAGCAGTCCAACACACCTTTTGTACAAATCCATTTGATGTGCAAACCAGCCATTGATCAGATACTTTAAGGCAGTGGTTCTCAACCTTTTGCACCTTATGTACCACCAACCATTTTGTCAAAAAACCCTGGTCCCATCATAATAAAAACAAAACTCCACTTTTTCCAAGAAATGTATTTTTACATTTACTTGCATTTTACTGTTATATTAATCACTGAGTAATGAGATGAAGTCCCACCTACACGACCTTCATGTGCCACCAGTGGGACACTTCCCACTGGTTGAGAAACACTGCTTTAAGGTATAGGTCACTGAAGGTGTTAGAAATGCACAGCCTGCATCTCACTCTTGATAGGAAGGAATGCTACTCAAGGTTTCTTACCTCCCCCAGCTTCTCCCTAGTCTTTCTCATGCTGATTGCAGAAGCTGGAATTCAATTATCTGTGTCCTTGAAAGGGGGGGGGGGATTTGAACTCTTGGCGACCTGTTGTAGTTTCTGGGCATGCTTAATTAGCTGATGCATATTTACCTCCCTGCCCTGCATACTTAAGTAGCTAATTATACTATACATGCGATGTATGTAGTGATGTAACTACATGTATGCTTGTATGAAACGGAAGTAGCTGTAAGAGTTCCGGTGTCTGCACACGTGCTCAGGAGAGAGAAGATAAATTCCACTTGCAAATACCAATGCTTTGTCAGAGTAATCTGAGTACCTGACTCTGCTCTGACCTTTGTTTGCAAACAAATACAACCTTTTATGCCGGCTGATGAGTGTGTGTCTGTGATTTTTGCGGGCCTCCAGAGAAACGAACCGCAGTTTATGCATCAGAAGGTATGGGTGAAATTCAGCCCTCTGTTGTGGATGACCAAAATATCTGCATTATCAAAGCCCTATTTTGAATGTTAAGTGAGGCAAACAGTATTGCCAATCTCATTTACAATTCCATCAGGGCCCCAGAATCATTAACTGAGTTAAAAAAATCATGTGATAAAAGGAATCAGTTGAACTGTTTTAGTTTTTACACCAAATACATGAGGATGAAACTGTGAGATGTTCAGTGATGAATTTACTCTGCATGAATGGTGTTACCAAGACTTTTAGATTCTTGGTAACTCTGGGAATTAGGATCCTGAGCTCCTACGCAGGCTGTGAAGGAAGCACATGCAACTTCGACTGGTGGAGGTTTCAAGTGACGGCCCCTTCTGGCTGAGTCAACAGTGGTGGCGATGGACTCTGGTACGAGTTACAACCAGCCCAGCTTGGCTGGAAGGATTATTAAATTTGACCTGGGGAAGGTTGTCGCAGGGCATGTCCGCGCCCCGCTCCTAGTAAGACTCAAACTTGGGAGTGGGAGATGTGTCACAGGCACTGAACTGTCTGCTCCTAAAGGACAGGTGTGGGTTTCTGGGGTAACCACTGAGGTCAGGTGACCAGGAGGGGGCAGGGCCTGGCCCATATAAACAGGCTAGGCCAAGGCCAAGCAGGCAGTTCCCTTTTGGCAGCTGTGAAGGAGAGAGCTCTGCTGAGAGTGGCAGAGGTGGGAGGCCTGATGACTTGAGCAGTTCATGGGATGAGACTACCAGGCCAAGGAACCCTGGCAGGGATGGAAATAATGATAAGCCAGAGGGCTTTGGGTTTATGTTTTAAGCCAGGAGGCTAGAGTTTGTGTTACAGCTGATTTGGCTTATAGTTTTGTTTGCTGTTACACCAGAGGACCGGGTGAGGCTGTAGGGGTTGGAGGAGGCCTCAGGGGAGCTCCACAGTAGTGTGGGAGTTCCTGGCACCAGAGAGGGTGCTGCATTTTGGGGGTTGCATAGACCCTGCCCCAGTGGGGCAATATCGGGCGGAGCCCAGTGTGGGTGTAGGCAAACGCCCCAGTGGGGCATAAGACCCAGAGCATGGGAGCGTGAGGCACAGGCCCCAGTTGGGGGCAAGAGCACGGGAAGTGTGAGGCAAGGCCCCAGTGCGGGCGAGCGCGAGGCACAGGCCCCAGTGCGGGCATGAGCATGGGAATAAGAAGCCCCTGGGAGGGCACACAAGAACAAAAGGCCCCAGGTAGGGCGATCATGTTGGGATAAGCCCCAGGGAGGACAATGGTATCGGGATAAGCCCCAGGAAGGGCGATTTGCACCTTTATCGGGATAAGAAGCCTGGAGAGGGCGAGTGTACGAGTAGAAGCCCGAGGGAGGGCGCACAGGAGTAAGAAGGCCCGAGGGAGGGCGTACGGCATTGTATTGGGAAAAGCCCCAGGGAGGGCATATGGGAATGAGAAGCCCCGGGAGAGGGCGAGCGTACGGGGAGAAGCCCCGGGAGAGGGTGAGCGTACTGAAAAGCCCCAGGAAAGGGCAAGCGTACGGGGAGAAGCCCGGAGGGGGCACACAGGAATAAGGCGGCCCAAGGGAGGGCGAGCACACAGGAATAAGAAGGCCCGAGGGAGGCGAGCGTATGGGGAGAGGCCCTGGAGAGGGCCGCCAAGAAGAGATAATAGACTTAACAACGTCCGGGACAACTGAGAGGCTTGGGGCATGGTATTAGGGGTGGTAGGAGCCACGCACAGCCCACAGGGCTGGATGCACTAGATCAACCTACACGGGACAAAGGGCGGGGATAACTAAGAGCACCGTGCTCAAGAGGGTAAAAGGCAGCCTCCCTTTTATAACAGTTACCAGCAAGATGTAGCGGGCGAGATAATGAGGGTGCATGGACACCCACTTGACACGGTAGGGGCTGCCAGGAGAGATCACGGCCGCTCCTGGGCCCCTGCCCTGTGACAAAGGTATAAAGAGCGGCCCCATACCTCAATAGGGTTTTCTACTGCCAGGTTTTCTAACTGGACTTGAAAGATTTGTTGAAATGATATAGATTAATAGATATTAGTGCTGGATTACATTCCTCTTATCTGGTCTAGTGATTCCCAAACTGGCCTGTGTAGCTCACTACTCACTAGAGGTCCACGTCTCATTTTTGGTAGTCACATCACAAAAGATGCCTAAAAACACTTAAATATTTTAAAAATATTTTCTTCATAAGCATTTACAAGAATATTCTAGAGGGGAAGTGACCACAGCTCCTCAGACCTGGAGAAGGCATCCCTGTGAGACACTTAATCAAGGTATAAACCTTGCAGTGAAATATATAAAAATGCAGGATTATAATCCAAACCCTAGGAAGCAGCAGATGATTTGAAAGGTAGTGTAAAAGTTACTATGACATGCCACTCACTGCTCTATATTTTATACTGTTTATTCTTCAGCTATAAAAATATAGGAACTGAGCTATGCAAAGAAATTAGAGGGAATTTTCCCCTTTATTTATCCAAACACCATTTACCATTGAGAAAGGTATGATGCAACATGCTTTGCTCTGCTTGATGGAGAGCCCAGGGTTTGTAGCACATTCAGGACTTGTTCTCTCGGCCACTGCCAATAAAGGGTCAGTTTCTGATGTCGGAGCCTTTGTACACAGCCTTAGGATTGGACGTATAAGAGTAAAAAGTATTCCCCCATGACCAAGATGAACTGGTAGTTTCTGGATGAGCTGCAGAGCCTCTGACATGGCCCTCATGGTTTACTGTCTAAAGTTTTCTAGGGAGTGTCTGGCCCAAATTAACAGTCTAGTAAAACCACCAGAGTGGCAGAGAATCCTGACAGAAATAAGAGAAAAGGAGAAAAATTTACTTGAAAAATTCTCTCAAATCCAAGAAATGTAAGTTGCAAAGGACAGAATAGCTTAGATATTATTACAACTGGTCACAGTGACTTCACAATTAAAATCCCTACAATTGCTAGTTTGAATCCTGGAAGGCTTGACTCGGATCTTCGTTCTTCTCAACATAGCTGGGAAAAAGAATGCATATGAATATTATTTCAAATATTTAAGTATGTTCACTTTTAACTGTGCTTTCCTTTAAGTCTTTGCCCCCCATGAACATTTCAGCAAGTGAGTTTGCTGGCAAGAACATTTGCTGAAGCAGCATTTTAAGGTAGCATTTCAAAAAGTCTCTAGTTCATAATCACGAATATTTGTACAAGAAACCCGATCAGGAGAATTACTCTCTTCCTATCATGAGTTCCATAAAAACAAGCTCAAGTTTTGAAGCTCAAACGCTCGTGACAAGCTGAGCATAAATGAGCTGCACAATAAGAAGTATCTTTTGAAATTACTTTGCAAGTAATATTGAATGACAAGTAAGTTTGAGAAAATCACAGTTTGTTGGCAGGTCAATTATGGGAAGGAAAAGCAGAGAAATTTGTCATGTGAATTATATTTCAAATTATTCATGCAGTTTTGCATTGGGAAGGGGATGGAATTATGATAATCTACACCAGCTGAGGGTCTGCCACCTACACGGCCCATGCAGGTAACTGTGGACATTTCAAAGCAGAACCCCGAAAACTGAAGTCCTGCCTGTTCCATGTGTAAGGTAGATCCCGTTCCCCCTTCTGGATAAGCTGCAATCTGACATAAAGCCAAAATGCTTTTTCCACAACATCATCCTTTCCAGCGGTGGCTGTTTTCAGTGGTGCACCATTTCCTGTTTATATGTAGGGTTTACATACTTTGCTATGCCTGACCTCTCAGTGGTTCAACTGCTATTAGCCTCAAGCCACAGTTCATGCTCTCACATCCAGCCTGGGCACTATCTCTCCTACAAGCAAACCTAGGTCTTCACTACTGATGTGTTACTAGGTGAGGCTCTCCTGGTCCTCTCCACATTGTCTAATCAATTTCTTATTTACCTGAGAGATTCCAGCTTGCTGTGAAGATGGTGCAATAGCATGCTACCCAGCCCTGCCGTTGTCCAGTTTTGCCACACTCACCCAGAGAACAACAAAGACCTTCTTCGTTGGGGGCCACGATTCTGCTTCCTCTCTGCAAGTAGAACCGAGAGCAGGAACGAGCTTCTAGTTTTTGGTCTACAGTCTTAAAGCAAACTTCCCATCGCCACTGCTGCAGGATCAGAACCCTAATCTTCTCCTGCAGCCTCAGCTCTCCGTGTGATCTGGCAATCCTAGCAGAGACAGCGCCTGAAGATTCACATCTACAAATTCTGGCATCCCTTAAACAAACACACATTCTTGCTTCCTTTGATTCTGCTTCGATTGTCTGATCGCTTGCTACATCACTTGTGCTGGTGCCTTAAACCATTTCTTCCGGCTGGTATACACATCTTTAATGACTAATCAGATTGAAAAACAGATAATGCTGCATAATATATTATCATGTGCTTGTTGTCTCTAGAATATTCTTGGTGCTGACTCCAATTACATCTCGAGGTTTTGTCCCATATACTAAAAGACTGAATAAATTAAGGAAGAGGTCATCCAACTGTAAACTGAAGCATCCTTCACACAACGATTAGGGATTAAGAAAAGGGACTGATTATCAGAGGTGCTCAGCACTCAGCATCTTCTCACAGCAGAAGCTGCTGGGTGCCAAGCTATTTTAGAAATCTATAGGTGCTCATTCATGTGCCTAAAGGAGATCTGTGTGTGATGAGCTCGTAGGAAAATCTGGTCTGTGAAGTAGAAAAGAAAATGTATAAAAAAGCCAGAACATTTTGAAACTCTTAGAAATGTCAAAAACTGTTCAAAACAGAGGGCAAGATTCAGATCTTGAATGTGTGCTTTGAATCACTGGTGCATACCCCATACTCCTCCACCACACGAATACCCAGTATTGTAACATACAGCCAGGCATGTGAAGAAAACTGAAATGCGTGACTTTGTGTTCCTGAGTCATACTTCTTCACTCTCGCTACTAACCTCCTTCCTAACCTTCCTAAACTCCTTATTTATGTGCAATTACATTCCCATTATCATCTCATTAAACCAGACACCTGCAGTTAACTTTTGCCTCCTTTCCTGGAAACATTAATTCTCTCCCTGACAACTGTTGTCCATACAGCTCTGCGTGGAGACGAGTGCAGCATGTACAATCACATTGCGCAGTGTGGCTCTGAGAGCAAGATTTGTGCCTTTAGGTGGGAACTTAAAGAAGTTGATTACAAATCTTTTTTAAGACATTCAGAAAAATCCCAACGAAAGCGGCAGAGTTCTCAGGCTTTTCCAGAGGTGTGTCCCAGGGAGGAGGGATCCGCGTGGCTCTGATTCACTGAGTATTTATTCCAGAATTTCAGCAGATACTTCAAAGGTGAAATATTTAACTCCTTTTAAAGACAGTACTTTCTACTTCATGTCTACCATAATGAATCAGGAGGCCTGTGCAAATAAATGCCCTATGTTTCAAGTTACATAGCACTTGTCTACTGTCTTCCATTTATACTAGGTTGGACTTCTTTCAGCTGAGGTGTAGTGACCAGGGCACTAGCCCTAGTTGCCGGTTCAGAAGGGGGCACCAGAATGGAAGGCCCTGGGGTGCCTGCACCTCTACCACAGCCTGTGTTTGGGGAGCTTGCACAAAAGCAGCAATAGCTCATGCGACCACAGCTGCTGTGCAAGGAGATAAGCACTCAACCCCCTACCCCGCCAAGGAGGCCAAAATGTAAAGTTATTTTTCAGGGGTCTGTGACGTTTTAGGGCAGAGTGCCAAAAACACTGCAATGTCTATTTGTAAGATGCTGGTGTTCCAGGCAAACAAAACCGAGAGGAGGTGGGGGGGACTTGGCTGGATGCACTGCATATTATTATGGTTAATAATCATTTTATTTTTTTTTTTTTAACAATAAATACCAAATTTACTTACCAGTTATCATTTAGCCTGGGGCAGGGAGCAGTCTGGCAAGGAAGATGGGGAAGGGAAGCAGCATGGTGACCCTGAAGGTGGCAGTCAGGCAGGAGAGAGGGAGGGAGGAAGGAGGGGAAGGAGAAGGGAGAAATAGTATCTAGTACTGCAGGGAGGTGGCGGGGGAGCTGCAAGGGGCCCAATCCTTCTTGTGGCAGTGCAGCCTCTGCCCCTTCCTCACTGTCTGCCCCAAGGCACCTCTGCATCTGCCACTGGCAACAAGCCAGGCTGGAGCTCGACAGACCTCAGTGCAGCCACTTGCAGCCTCCTGGCTGCCACAGCCGGCAAGGGCTCTGGGCAGTCCCTTGCCACCCACCACAGAGGTTTTACTTTGGTAAAATCTTGGGTCTGAAACAGCTTTTCTGAAAAGGGCTGGCATGCCAAGTAAAATTGCTTCACATGCCATGCTCTGGCATGTGTGCTGGGGGTTGCCAACCCCTGTTATATCTCTTCCAAAATGCAGTATGGAACTAGGCAGAAATCAGTGATGCTGGATGAATCCCTTTTTCCTTAGGAGCTTCTGATTTCTCTAACACTTTCCATTGTTACTGAGGAGAGATCCTTTTCTGTCACATTTTCATAATTGAGGTGGCTTGCCTGGTTCCACTTTTCTTTCTTTGGGATGTTAGCCAATTGGCCCATTTCCTTGGCAAAGATAACACTTCTCTCCCTTTATGCTTTGTGGCAAAGTACGTTCTGGGCCTGTTTATCCTCCTACCTCAGTCTGGGAGGCTTCTTGTAATCTAACTGCAGTCTTATTATAGCCCTTTAATTGTTTTGTGGCTTAGATACTCCAGAATGCATTTCATTATCAGGAAATGTCAAATCTCTCCCCAAATTAGGCATTCTCCAGGGGGTCAGTGCATGCTGAAGCATTCTCAGGGCTTTGCAGCTCTTCCAGTTTTCCCTCTGAGTCCGTTTAAAATACTGCTGTCAAAAATTATCTTCCTTTGGCTTCTTAAACCATGTGACTTCTGTAACTGTCTTTTAGTCAGCTTCCAGATCAAAATCAGGCTTTCATCGATTTCATAGACTTTAGGGCTGGAAGGGACCTCGGGAGATCATCAAGTCCAGCCCCCTGCCCAAAGGCCAGGAAGTCAGCTGGGGTCATAGGATCCCAGCAAGATAAGCATCCAATTTACTCTTGAGACTGTTCCAGACCTTGGGGGCTCAGACAGTAAAGAAATTCTTCCTTATGTCCAGCCTGAAACGGTCTTGCAGGAGTTTGTGAGCGTTTGACCTCGTCATCCCTTGAGGCGCTCTGGTGAACAGACGTTCCCCCAGATCCTGGTGGTCATAGATTTCATAGATTTCATAGACATTAGGGCTGGAAGGGACCTCGGGAGATTGAGTCCAGCCCCCTGCCCAAAGGGCAGGAAGTCAGCTGGGGTCATAGGATCCCAGCAAGATAAGCATCCAATTTACTCTTG
>NW_017728916.1:4330203-4382437 GCF_001723895.1 Crocodylus porosus
ACCGACAAGCCTCTTGAGCTTGTCAAAGTCGGCTTTTCTGAAGTCAAGGACTTCTGTGTTGCTGACTGACTTGCCAGCTTTACGGCAGATGGTGAAGGTGATCAGCTCGTGGTCGCAGTCACCCAGCTTCCCATCGATCACTAGGTCGCTGATTAGGTCGTCCCCTGTAGCCAGTACCAGGTCGAGCAGCGCTTTGCTCTATAACTGCTCATACTATTTTCTACAAATAATATTATTTGTGAAATGCAATGACTATTTAATAAGTGAGTTGGTTCTGACTTTTTTTAACAAGTTTATTATTGCCCAGGATTTGCCAAACATCTTGGATGACTATTTCATTTTTAGAGTCTGGGTTGTTTGCAAGAGATTTAAGGGGACTATTCATTGTTCCTTGTGTGTGTCACTTAGAACAACTAAACCACGGCATTACTTCAGCTTCCTCATTCGATGGCTGAAACTTTTAAAACAGAATGGAGAATAGTGAATAATGAACACCACTTTTCTGGTAGAAATTTTCAGATGACTCACCAGTTGTGCTAAGGTTCATGAAACATCTGAGGTTCTCAAGCTATTTAATTAATTTCGAATCATTTGTATACTTGCACACAGAAATAATGTTATCTCTGCTACAGCAAGCACCTCAGCACTTCTTTACATTCATGTTTTTGCTATTTGACTACCCTTCTCTACAGGACCCTGCACATCTTTATGTCTAATAATCAAATTTCCTTCCGTTTCTTCTTACTCTTGTAAGAAGACACCCTCATTGTGTGCCCCTTCCGCTGTTATCTTGATTTCTCCTGCATATTATGGCCTTCCCTCAGAGAAGTCTCTTTTTGTGTGGTAAATGGCCAGGGTTTTGCTTTTGAAATCTCCCCTTAAATACTCTCCTTTCATAAAGTCTGCCCATAATAATTATCCATCACTATCTCCTATAAAAACCATAACAAAACACTAATGAGCATACTATTGGCATCACTGAGAATGGCTACCCCAGTTACTCGGTGCACTATATATTTGAATTCAGTTGAACTGCATCTCCAATTTATGTTGCAAGTTTTTTGGAACAAATATAGTTATTTCATCTGCATGTTGCAAACTGCAGGAAAAAACCCTAATGCACTTTTAAATAATAACTATAAATAACAACAAGCAGATCAACCTTTTCCAGCATTCAGTGTGCATTACTGTCTCTGAAAGAACATTTTACTGGTTCTCTAATGTATCTTGTTTTATTTAAATGATCTCCTGCTTAAATAGCTCAGACTAGCAAAAAAGTTGGTAGCTTCACTTAGTGATATACTGTACAGCAAATGCTTAAATGGTAACTTCTATGTATGGTTAATTTTTCGGTACTAGCACAGGCCGCGTCCAGACGAGCGCAGCTGCGTGGTATGTGGCATCACAGACACATCTCCAGCGTCACATACTGCATGTTCATGGGGGCGGGGGGGATGTGTCCCAGGATCTGTGCAGCACGGGATGGGAAGCAGCTGTGGGGTGGAGCTGGATCCGGCGCTGTGCAGGGCTTGTCTTGCCAGGGGCTGGGCTCAGAGTGGGCTCCAGCAGCACTGGAAGGAAGCTGCAGCCACCCCAAATTTTGCTGCAGCTCCGCTCCCAGTCCTGCACTTCTGCCTGATGCAGCCACGGCTTTTCCTGGCACTTGGGTGGAGGAGGGCCATTGAGCCAGGGCTGTGCCAGGCAGCAGCGTGGGGTTGGGAGCAGAGCTGTGGTGAAATTTGGAGGGGCTGCAGCCTCCTTCCAGTGCCACCGGAGCCTGCTTCAAGCCCAGCCCCCAGCAAGAAAAGTCCTGCGTAGCACCGGCTCCAGCTCCAGCCCACAGCTGCAGCCCACCCCATGCCATGCAGATCTGGAGGCACGCTCTCCCCTCCCACCATCCCAGGGTGCAAGCAGTGGGAGCTGCCCCCACCCCGCAAGCCACGCCTCTGTCCCAGGCCCTACCCCCAGCTGGGCAGCGCCTGCCCCTGTTCCCACCCTCACCACAGGGGGCGTTGATCTGCCCCCTCCATTCCCTCTTCCCTCCCCTTTCATCATACTGGACTGACCAGCTGATGGCAGTTGTATTGGGTATCGGATCGGTATCAGCCGATATGGCTCCTTAAATATCGGCTATCGGTATCAGCCCCCAAAATCTCTATTGGTGTACCCATAATAATTGTTATGGGCAGACTTGATGAGAGGAGAGTATTTAAGGAGAGATTTGAAAACTGAAAGCCTAGCAAAAATCCTGCCAAAAAAAAAGCAGAGTGCTGAATGCCAGGGCAGTGCATGCTGCTCAAAAGCGGAGCCAGGCCAGCCAGAGCCACACCATGGCTTCACATGGCAGAATAGCCACTGCTGCAGCCTCACCAGGCCCCCAGGCTCCAGTCTCTCTTACCCCACCCAGGGTAACTTGCTGCATGTCACAGCGTACATGGCATGGACATCCCCCAGGGACAACTAGCAGCAGCACAAGGTGCACCACCACTAGTTGTTCCCAGGGAACCAAATGTCCACACATGTGGGGACACGGCCATAATGTATATCACAAAGTGGAAAGTAATAGCATACCATCAAATGCATGGTGGACTTCCATGCCACACTAATTTTACAGTAGTTTATTTCTATTTACTTTCATGGAATAGCTTCTCTACAGACACTATGAACCGAATGTTACCTCTTGTCCATTCTATGCTGTCTTCTTTTACTGAGCCCTTTTTTTGTAGACATAGTTGTTACAAGGAGTTTTGTCATATTTAAACTCTATTTGGGATTGTTTGTATCCCCAGGCACATACAGCTCCATGATTTGTATACTTGTACATGGGTTTTTATAACAAAGCTACTTAAATTCAGAAAAGAATGGCTGCATTCTCATCTAAAACTTGAAACCTGTCCAAAGTTGCCTTACGAGATAGCCTTTTGGAGCCTGACTGAAAAACCACTGGAGTCAAGGGTAAGATGGATCATGACTTTAGTTTATGTTAAACAACACCTCTGACAAAATTGCATCTTGAGTTATATTTTGTATGAGAGAATCTCATATTCCTGCAATCTCATTAGGGAACTGACCATTTCTACCATTTCATCTTTGGCAGCCTGGTTTGAAAACCATCATGTTTCAAGCCTAAGGTTTCTAAAGCTTCCTGTGATACATCTTTATTATTTACCTCTGTATACAGTATCGCAAGAGTTTGTGACACTTTGTAGAAAAACTAATTTTTTTAATAGACTGTCATTTAATATTGCACAGAAATCTTTTACCAAATGACTTCCCACTGCTTCCCATTCAACTGTATGTTTAGAAAATGGCACTGTATTATATGAAGTAGAAATACATCAGAAATGTGACCCCCTTCTAATGCTGAAAATTACTTCTGTCTGGTCTGCATTAAAGATCAACTCATTTGTTTTCTACCTAATTGCATAACTGCTATTGTTTGTGTTTTGTATCATGATACCATCCTTTGTGTTAGAGTCTGTCTGTTTAGTGCCGAAAGATAAAACAAGTAGATACATCTAAAGTGAATAGGGTCTCGGATAATAGTGGCTTTTGAGCAGATACACACTTAAACAGTAGAAATCCTTAATGTAAGTCCCTGCACTTTTTTGTCTGGCTTAGTTTCACTTGTTCCTTGTCATCTATTGTACAGAATGATCCATACACTCAAACTTTTTCATTTAATTGCCATGGAAATTTGATAATTTCATCCTATAGGAGAGCTGAGGAAAACTCAGGAAGAGCTCCGATTACTGAAAACTGGAAAAAATTAATCTTGATTAAAGCACTTCCCCCATGAAAATAGGGACCTCCTGAACTTTGCAAAGAGCTGATTACTGGGAAGCTGTTCTTAGGGGAATGTATAACTGTACTTATTCTAGGATTTTTCCAGTAACCTTGTAATGAAAGAACCTAGCCATCACAAGAAAGACCTTTAAAGGTGTCATTTAGTAGGTTGTTGGCAAGAATTTGCTTCAGCCCCCTTCTAATATAAAGTGCCAAAATATGCATATTACCTTCCAAATCCATAATGGGTGTAAAAAAAGTCTGTCAGCTGTCATCACCAATAGAGTTTTTGAAATGGAGAAATGACTTGGGTAGCCAAGATTTTTGCTAGCATGAACAGAACAATCATTTGAAAAATAGAGACTCGTGCTTATTTGTTATTTAAAAGTTGGGATGCATGAATCTGTTTTAAAGGATTAGAACAGCAAGGGTTTATCTGTTTTCAAGTGTGTAGATCCATTGTAAGATGATGAAGGATTAGTATAAGAAAATACTAGAAGTACAATTTCATATACATTGAAAGTGCAGCTGGAATTTTCATTTAGCACCAAATCCTACTTATTTTATCTGCAAAAAGATTTGATTTTTTATTTCTACTATAGCATCAATGTGTATGGGACCATGCAGGACAAATATAATCAGAACCCAGCTCCAAGGAGCCTACTGTCTCACTGAAACAAAACTCAGCAGAGGATGACAATAGCCAAGATGCATATGGGAGGGCAGGATCCCTGTGAGAGGGAACAGGCTTAGTTCAAATGGTACATTTTCCCAGGGCAGAAGCAGAGCTTAACTTTTTGTTTGTGCTAATTATGGCACCGTATTTACACCCTACAAAAATGAGTTTCAGGCACAAATCCATCTATACTTACCCCTAACTACATCTGTATCCATTGTGCCATCTGCATCCATTCTCATGGCCTCAAAGGTGCAGATGCCCAGAAGCATCTATAGGAGCAAAATTGCAGATATAATCTTTACTCCCCCAAAACAAAGATGCCCTTTTGAAAAACTGCCCCAAAACAGTCTCAGTCCTTCAGTGCTTCTTTAGTTGTGAGATTAAATCTCAGCATGAAATAGCAAACTTCAGCCTCATTCTCAATTCGTCTTTCAGCACTGAAGATAGACCAGACAGTTCCAGACACGTGCCAGTTTTGCTTACAAACCAAGTCAGTGAAATTATATTTAT
The DNA here is from genome assembly GCF_001723895.1 of Crocodylus porosus. NCBI lineage: Eukaryota > Metazoa > Chordata > Crocodylia > Crocodylidae > Crocodylus > Crocodylus porosus. The sequence goes on from NW_017728916.1 coordinate 4,335,179, forward strand.
GGTCTGGAGCAAGCTCAGAGCCAGACTACCTTTTAAAAATAAAACTATGTTGGTCTTTCCAGCACACATTGATCTAACTTGGCATACAGATCCAGTGTTTCACCTAAACCAGACCCCTCCAGTGTATGGGATAGACCATCTCTACTTGCAACCCAAAGCTGAACAAAAAGCTGAAGGAAAGTTACAAATGGCTTGACTCAAGTGGTGCCTGATCCCCATGTATATACAGGGTCCTGCTTCCTGGAGCTTTCTGCAGGATGTAGGCCTATGCAATCTCTTTATTTATCTGTGAAAATGGGTCAATTAGCAGAGGGGAGAATGACAGGGCTGGATCCAGGGGGCTGCAGTGGTGCAGTTTCACTCCACTTTGATTCCTGCTCCACCCAAACTTTAAAATCAACTGCCTGGGAAAGGCAGAGGCCTTTCTATTCAGGCAGCACTCAAGCAGTCAGTTGACTTCATGGCTTATTATCACGTCCCTGATTCCTGCTAATCTCTCTGCACTCCACAAGTGTTAATGACCTTCTATCCTTTTTAAGGGTCTTGATAGTCCATTGATCAAACTATCATTTCTCCTACAACTGTGCAGTCTGCTAGCCATTCCTGGTAATGTCTCTCTTCTATTTCACAGCTCTGCACACTATTTCTAGTCTAGCTAAAAACCTTAACTCAGGTATGGTAATATTAAGTCATGTAGAAATGACTGACAGTGAAGTACTGGAGGCACTGTCAAGATGATCAGTCTGAATAAGATGCATACATTTAACTATAATAACTACAGGACTAATGACATATTATCTTTTGACTATTTTGCCTAATCTATTTTTTTAACTTAATATATTATCCAGCAAATGGGTGCACATTCCAGTTGTGATATTTGTTTTTTGCTGTGATCCCAAGCTGAATAACATAAGGTAGTCCCCTAGCATATTAGTAAATCTTCTAGTTTTTCTAGAAAAATGTGTTGGGCTACATGTAATGATGTACTACATCAGCAGCACTCCCCTTTTCAAAATCCTAGATCCTCCCAAATTCAGAGGCAAAATGAGACAGGAAAGGAAAGCCTGGGGGTTCCCTCTTCCACCACAGGCTTTGTAGGCAAAGCAAATCATTTAATCCCTTTGTGCCTCAGGAGCCCGTTTGTAAAACTGGAATGGTAACACTTCCTTGCCTCAATAGATTATCTTACCTTAATCGATTCTAAGGTGCTCAGACATTAGAGTTATAGGGGCTATGTAAGTGAGCAAGCTAGATAGGTAGTGCAGCTGGCAGGTCAGATCCACCCAATTTCAGATTAAATGAAACTGCACAGTTGTCACATGAAATAACTGGAGAAGTGAAAGCTCTGCTGTTAAAAAGCTTCACAGAGGAGACCAACCCGGGTGGAAATGCCAAGTAACAATTACACCCTCTTTTAAAGGGCAGAGACTACTCTAATTTAACATAATTCCAACAGATTTAGAAACCAGAATAAAATGACCAAGAAGAGGAAATCCACTCATGTGTAACTGTAAGAAACCAAATCACTAATCCAATTGGCTGCTGGAGCACTAGGGGAACTGAGGTGCCAGGTTTTAACTGCTATTTGCTTGCTGCAGTGATTTCAGAAATGTTCTGGGTGAAAAAACGACTGTCATTTGGTTTTCAAACTAAGGAAAAGACCTGTTTCTCCATCACTGCTTTGTGGAAATATCTTTTACCTGTTTTCTTCAGTGCCACCTCATCATTCTCAAGGAGGTGCTGCTGTCCATTGTGTAAATCTTTACACCTCTTTTAATACACAGACTAAAATTCTGCATCTAATGCCCATCTTATGTAGCTCTGTTGGGCCAGGGAGGTCTTCACAGGGGTCAAGAGTACTGAATTCTTTCCCCCACTGCGGCTGCGGAGGAGGATAGGGGTCACACCACGCTTTCTCCTCCAGTCTAAGGGTTGGTGCGTGCAGGTTATGTAGTCAGTGCAGCCATGGAGGATCCGTGATGCTAATCAATGCTAATGCCTAAGCTCCAGACTATTCCTGAGCTGGTCCTAATTAGAAGAAAGCTTCTTTTTTTTTTTTTTCTTTCTTTTTAACCCTATTTATATTTTAAAAAACTATTGCTTTTAAAGGATCAGCTGTCCAGAATCACACCTGAGACATGTTTATATATGATTTTTTCACTTTAGCTATCAGTATGTATAACACACAAATGCTAGCACAACACTGACAAGATCTGGGTTAGTGCCAAGAGATGGCTCAGGTGACAAGTTGACTGGGCGTTAGGTAAAGAAGCCATATTTGTGTCATCCAAACTTATCTTAATCTTTATAACATCAGACTTGGAAAATGTCAGAATCTTAACTCAACCCAAACAATATCAAAGATAGCCAACCAAGATCCTGGTCCCCGGAGATCCCAACCACAGAGGGATAGTCAGGAAGAGGTCATGGTGAAGACCTCATGTTTCTTAGGCCTCATGCACAAAACACAGAAAATAAGAATAGACTTGTTCTGTGAGAGAGAAACTACTAAGGCAGCAGAACCAGTCATTACTGCCATTTTGCTCCTTCTTTCTTATTTCTGTTCTGATCAGGAAAAGTCCGTACTCTAACTTGTGCATAGCTTTTTAGTCAGCTGAAATCAGAACTCAAACTTCTCATAGAGCAGGCACATCTTCACCAAGACTCTCAGGAACAATGACAAATATCAAATATGATCAAATTGAGTTTTTAACATGACTATTAATGGAGAGCCTCCACTGGAAAGATAAGCCTGAAATACAGAAGATAATATTAAACTTTGCAAGAACTGAGGTTCATGTTGATTTAGTAAAAAAAAGAAATGCTGTGGGTTTTTTGCATATGTGAAAGAATATTTTAGTACTCCTTTCCACTGATTCCATAAGTAGTTTGAGGTTTATGCTATTTTAATCCTCATTGCTTTGCTTTTGATATTTCTACTTTTGGATGAAAACCTACTATATTTATTTTTCACTTCATGTCATTTGATAGTAGTTTTGAAAAACTGATTTGTCAGTTTTCATGCTTACCAAGTCAATGATAACATAGATTAAAACTTTAAAAGTTCAGCCAAGATTGTTGCAACAAAAGGCTTCCATCAACTGGAGCTGTTAAGTTGTCAGATCACCATAAAAGCAGAAGGAAATAGCTGGAGAAGTGAAAGATTATTCCAGAGAGACACATGTCCTCAGTAGTAAATGATGTATGCCATCTTGGCAGCTGTCCATGCCAATTTACCACTCAAACCAGGTCTGCCTCTGCCTTTCTCCTTTTTTATTGTAGAATAACAATTCATTCTTATGTCTCTGATGCTCTATAGATAAAGTAAAAACAAACTGCTCCTGATATTAGCAGGCTAACGCCTATTACTGCATTCGATATAAGCACTGTTTGCCTATAGCTATTAAAATTCAGTGGACTAGACCAGTGTCCCACAGGAGACATTTGTGGTTCATCATGGAGGAATGAATATAAACCTCAAGGTTATTGGTGCTTTCCTAGAAAGTGGTGGGTGGGCTACACCATTAAGCACAGCTAAGATCACCCAGCCTAGTATAACAACCTCTTTTTTTTACTGCTTCTCTCATGTTACAAGAACTAGACAGGTATAACATGTTACTAATAAAGATGTTAAAATGCTGCTGTTGCAGCTGTAAAATTCCTTTAACTTTTCCATCTAGTGAGAGTTATGTTGGGGCTTAGCATGTGGTCTGAGGTGGGAAGCAATATCTTGCCATAGTTCCAGTATTGATCAGCAGAACCAGAGAGAGAGTTCCTTTGTCTGGTGTTTTAAAACATTCCAAAACAACCCCGCTTTCATCTCTGCTTGAAATATATACCTAAATAGGATAGCATTTTGTAACCACAGACCAGGCAAAATGATTGAACGCTACAGACACAGCAGGGCATTGAATAAAACAACCTCACTGCACCTTGAGTTAGATAACATATCTTTTTTTAAGTCCCAATCTTTTATAGGACAAATTCTACTCACAGTTATTCTGGTGTAAAACCAAATGGAAACCAGCCTGATGAATTCCATATGGGTCAGTGGAATCCACTCCAGATTATCTGAGAATAGAATTTGGCCTCAGTAGCTTTTTCATTTGCCATATTAATTATCTTATGAACCAAAATAGTACAGAGGTCAGTAGAGATGGCACCGTCTTTAGGTAGCTGTAAAACTGTTCAGAGCAACATCTGAATAGAGATTTTAAAGAGAGGAACTTAAAATACCACACAGTGTAATGTTTAGCTCTTGAAAAATCTTGACAAGTTTACAAAATTCCAAAGTTATACGCTTCCATTCACCTTGCAAGCTGCAAACCCATGTCCAAGTTACTTTGGCTAGGGACAGACATTCAAAAAGCCTGAGCCTGAATTGATTCAATGTTTTGCAGGTTAGTCTAACCTGGCTAAGCTAAATCATTTTCTAACTGCACAGATATCCCAGACAGGCAGGCACATGCCTGCAGTGGCTTGGGCTAGAAGCTTGGGGTGGGGAGGGGGAAGGGGAGTGCTAGAGCAGGCCTCCCTTCCCTTCTACAGTACTCAGCTGAGAGGGATCATGGCCAGGCCATTCTGATTAGCCCAGCAGAGAATTGATAACAGTGTTTATCACCCCATTAAGAAAACAGCAGAGGGACATTACCAGCATGTTGTTTCTGCCTGTTGACTCAGCAGGGACCATAGCCAGCATGTGGTCTGCTAGCTAATACACAGACCCCTCTCAGCCAGGCTGAGGGGAAGGGGGGAATTTCTGCTTAGCAGGGAGTGGTGAAGGGGTGGGGGGAAGTAGGCCGCAGTCTCTGGGGTTGGAGCCAGGGAGCAGAGGGGAGGGGCCAGCCCTGCTGTGGAGCAGAGAGCCCTGCCAGCCCAGAGAGCATGCCGGGATGCGATGGGAGTCTAGTTTATCTTAGACCAACAAAGGGTCTGGGACAGACATTGTATAAGCCATTTGACCCAAATCAGTTAAATCTGATACTGCATTCAACCAGGTTTATCTCAAATTGTTTTCAGCCATTTTCAAACTGGTTTATGTGGACTGAACATCTGTTCTTCTACAAGTTTAAACCAGTTTCTGATCACTTAAACCCATTTGTGTGTAATGTCTGTCCCTAGCCCTTAAGTGAGGACATGTTCTGTTATCGTAGAGCAAACATGGGAATCTTTTCATAATGAGAATGAAGGAATTCTGGAACTTAAATCTAGAATTATTTTTGCCTTTGTGTTTGTACATGTCACAGTTAGCCAGTGTGAAAAAGCATTCAGGAAAATGTAAATTCTTTTCAGACTAGGTTCTTTGGGTAAATGTGATATCTTTTTAGAATGTTTTCATCAAGACAAAGGTGAAAAATCTAATCAAAATTTCAAATGTAAAACAATATTAATGAGCTCTAATGCTTGTCAGAAATTAAGAAAAGCACTGTAGAAACTTAAATGAAAAAAATTGTGCACCTTTTCTGCTAAGTACACATTAAACACAAACAATAATATCAGATTTTAGCAAAAGATCAAACAAAATTGAGGAAAAAGGAAAAAGCGTATTGCCCTCAATCAATCAGTGTTTTTTGCCCATCATTTAAAAACTTGTGTTCATAAAACAGACTTCGTTTTTGAGTTGATTTAGTTGTCTCTCTCATGTTAGCTGCATCCTCTTTTCTGTCATGGGGACCATGAGCATCTTCCATCTCTACCTCAAACTAGAAGCCAAATCTATTCAACAGCTCAGCAACTGACCTCTTTCCCTGCTTTAAGGTATGTCCCCAAATTGAAGATGAAAATAAGGCAATGCTTTTTCCATAGTAAATTGTCCAATGGAACAATGAAAATGGAAACAAAGAATGAAATGAGATTTATGGAAGTGACACCTATTAATTAACTGATGTTATCAGGTGATTTCCACATTCCCCAAGAGAATTGATACCCTCTGGTTTACACTTTCCATAAAGTAATGGTCACAATTGATTTCCATCATACTGAAAAATAAAACACTGATAAAAAGGTTAATGTGGATGCACATGCGTATGCATAAAGCTCCAAACTGGATAGGGACCTATTTTGCTGGGTAAAAATTAGTAACTGGGAAGTCAGACTAACCAGTAGTTAGGCACCAAGGATATATATAGATGTGCTGGTGGGGGGGGAGCACTTTAATTAGCGTGGCTCCAGGAGTGTCACTTGTACATATTGGTGGCAGGAGTGTCAAACAGGCTTTAGTTAAAGTACCCCCATTGCCATTTTTTCAGCACAGGGATGCTGATACATGTGACGCTGGAGTCTGCTGGAGCATGGTAATTACCACTCGAGTCTGCTCCAACATGCTGTAATTACAGTGCATCAGAGCAGCCTCTTAGCATGGTTATAGGAGCCCTGAGGTTCTGCTTATCCAAGTGGCTCAGTAGGTATATATACCAACACGTTATAATGATATTCATTAACGATATATAGTAGGTTTCATTTGAGTATGATATTTTGGCCTCAAGGACTAGATGTAGAACTGTCTGGGGTATTACATAATAAAATAACTGCTGAGGCAGGGAAGGCTCGCTTGAGCTTAGATTCACACTCCCACACAATTGAACTCTGATCTGAATAGGAGGAGGCTGGACAGGTTACCCCAGCTGTGCCTTGTTGAACATGATCTTTTCAACAGTTACCCTCTCTTCTCACATGTCTGTATCTCCTAAATAGCACAGGTGGGGTTCGCCTCTTGCTTTCACCACTTCTAAAGAAGTGTAACCTAATTGATTTCAGTGAAGTGACTTCTGATTGACACTCTTCAGAACTAGCAAATGATTAATCAGGCACTCAATCTGTATATATGGACAAACTCTTCTTTCTTCTCAGTTAGCTGGTTTCAAAAAATGACCATGAAGTGTTTTTGATTGGACTTACTGTACCATAGAAATGCTGGCCCTTCATGAGGCTCTAGTGTTTATAGAGGCAGCCATTCTACCCCTGGACTTGATTATTTCATTGACAGCAGTCAATATCTCCCTGCACAGGAATGCATTTACTTATAGGCACATAAGTAATTCATTTATAAAATTGAATTATCTGACTAGGGAGATTGTGTGTTTTGATTGTGTAGCAATACTTCTGAAACTGACTTAAAATTGATAAAAGCCAGATGGAAAGCGGAAACAGTCCATTTCATGACTCTTTAAATGTTTAAGTTTGTTAACCCTTGTACTTCAAAAATTTTGATGTTATAGTGTAGTGTGGAAGCAATTTGTTGGTGAGTTCTCAGTATGCAAAGTGGATTGTAAGTGCTCACAATGTTGTGTACTCAGGGGGAAAATGAATTTCTAGTCTCCCACTCTAAGGATAATTTAATAGGCAAGAAATGCTCACATGCAGGATATATATTCTTTGGAGCATTTTTAAAGAGAATGGATAAAATCCTGTTTTTACTGGGTTCAGCTCCTATGAAACAGCTGGGCCAAATTCTCCATGATGTAAATGGAAGTGTAAGTTATACATGAAACAAAAACTGATCAGAAATGAGCTAAGTGGATATAAGTGGCAATGTCATGTAACTAGCACTGATTTGGTTTCTACAGTATGCGCAAAATAAATGTAATTTAAATTTATATACCAGGAGAAGTGAAATTGAGAGAGTAAAGCCAAGATACTACTAAGACCTATTGGCTAGCCTCTTTTTTTTTTTTATAGAAATAAAGAAAAATAATGGATTTTCCCAAAAACAAATTGAAATTGCCCGATCTGTTTCAGTGTCCCCTTTGAAAATCATGGAGTAAATAATCAAAACAAATGGTGAAAATTAATTTAAATTTTAAACCATGTTTTAATAATCTGAGAAGTTATGAGAGAAGGCAGTTTATTTTTTGCAAATACATGATTTTTAAGAGGACAGTGCACCCTTCTAGTGCATCTATAGCAAGAGTAAATAGGCTGCTAGTACTAGCAGTGTCTTCTTGTGCAGCCTCTGATGAGCGAGTTAGTGAGCTTTATATGCAGCACCTCAGAAAAGGCTTTTTAAACAAGAGCCTGGTATTAGGCTCCCTTTGCCCACTCTGTCCTTCTTCCCAAAATTACCCCCCAGATGCTGCTGATTTTGATGAGATAAAATCCTCGCCCCAATGAAGTCAATTCCAAACTCCCATTGATTGACTTGGGCTTGAGCAGGATCTCACCGTTAGTGTCCTTTTTATGCTGTGGATGAACACCAGTGCATTGTAAACTGGAGTGAGATCAACATCTTATCTGGTATAAGCTTGCAAATAGCCATTATATAGTAACAACTTCCAGACAAGACAGCCAGGGCAGGACTGATGTCATTTTGTTGAAGGAGTAAACTGTCCCCATCTGTTTCAATGTGTCATTATTTATCTAGCTATCGTTGCTGGACAGAACGAATAGTTTCGTGCATTTTTCCTCCCACTGGAAAAAAGGGAAAGAAAATGACAGATTGCTGACAAATGGAAAATTGATTTTTTATCAGTTTTCACTTGAATTGGGAAACAGAAAAGTGAAAAGTTTTGAACAAATGAAGCTATTTCATCTGAAATATTCCCCTCAGAATATGCAGCATATTTGACCAGCTTCGTCTGTTTGGAAATTCAATTAAATGGCAATGAAAATGCCATTAATTCACTTCCACCTTCAATGAACGCTGGTCTGACAGGAAGAATTTATGGCTTGGATCAGTTATTAGGCAGGCTGAGCAAAATGGGGCCAAGATGAGTAGACCTTATAAAGAAGTGGGGTGGTATCACTGTGGTGGCAGCAGGCATGCAGGAAGGACAAGGCAGAGACTGGGTTTGGGGGCAGAGGGAACCACACAAAAACAGGGGATTGGCTGATCTCTCCACCTATTACATATTACTGGTCCCTGAGGTGACAGAAGCTACGCCAAGGCGGGTTAACACAGACTGAAGCAGCATGAATTACGTTGCACCCCCTCCATGGATACTACTAAGCATCAGTAGTGACCAGCCAACAACAGCACCATTTGTTTTAGGATAGGCTCTCTGTGAAGATGGGAGGGCTCACTTGTAATAAGCTCCACCGGACCCCATACTCCTCCCACTGGAGCACATGATTTCTGATCACAGCAATTTCTAGCCCCTCTGCCCTTCCCCTAATTTTCTCTATGGGAGGGGATGATGTGAGCCTTTGTGTTCACGTAGTCTAGGGTTCAAGAGCAGAACGCCATGACAGAATTGTCTGTGTATAGCACCATAAATAACGTGCAGTTACAGTTACATTAGTTAAAAGAAGCTGCACATTCACCAGATACTCCTTATCTGATCTTGGGATGATTCAGTCCAGTGTAATTGTCATCTTATTGTATTGCCTACATGTAATGTCTACCTGCAAGTTTGACTGCTTAGACACACACACACATACACAAAAAGCATTTGGCAACAGATCAAAATGCTGTATTTGACCTAGATCCTACATCAATTTCCCATTTGGATTCTGCCTGTTCTAGTGGCTCCTGCTCAAGGATCACTCCACTGACAAAGTGTAAGAGGAAGACAGGAGTTAAGAAAGAGAGAGCAAGAATATTGAGATTATGATTTCCAGAAAATTGTCTTTATCTTTGGAAGAACATTCTCAAATGAACCGCAGTTTCCTCCCAGCCGAGAGAAAATGACAGCAAAACAGAAAATTGGCAAATCACTGGAGAAGAGGAAATAACTGGTGCTTTCTAAAAGTTTCAGAGCAGTACCTTTTACAGTGCCTGCACTTCTCTGTCAGAGGCTTGCCTGGGTGGAACTGGGAGCAGATCTCAGCTCCAGTTATTTCTAATGTTTTCTGTGACTTGCTGCCTGTCTTACTGGGAGTGTCCAATGGCACTAAACTGACAGATGTATTCTAAGAGAACTGATTAAATGAGTCAAAACTGAAGAAATACAGGCAATAATTAGAACAGATCGAATTATTTGTAGTAGAGTACAGTTTTGTATTATTCAACATGCCATAGATCATCAAAAACTCATAATCAACCAGGGGAATCCTCCAGCAGCTGAGTAAGCTAGCTTTGGCCAAAACTGCAACTGCTCATGCAGACATTTAACCTGATACATATGAAGAGTCCTTTACATGAGCAAAGTTAAGCTTTTTCACCAGTGATTTGGCTGGGTCAGGCCTTTGCACAGACATCATGTACAGAAGCCACAGAGCACTGAATCAGGGACCAGAATCCATCCCCTCTGGTTAGTAGTAAGAAAGATTCTTCTTCCCGGTACCTCCTGAAGTGCCCCTGACTTTTCCAAGTTATTGGCAGTGGTATTACAAATCTGTATAATTCCTTTAACAGGTTAGGCTGAATATCATGCAAACTGGATGATTTTTGCTTATGCCTACAATGAAAGGAAGGAAAAATGGATGATGTGTAATAACAATATGAAATTTCCATCATTTCATGCCTTACTTCCTGTGAGCATTAGCTCCTGTGGGAGCTAGATTTTGTTCATCTGTCCATTTCTACTGTGTCCTCCACCACAAAGTGCACAAAGGTCTCTTTTCTCCACTATAAGTCTCCTGAATTGGTTTGTCTTGAATAGGCAACAATTAGTCTCTAGTTCTCCTTCTGCAGCATTCAGCCTGGAAATGTGAAATCTATCCAGAATTAAATACTTTAAGATGTTGTTTTCCACTTCATTAATATTTTCCAAACTGGTTTCCTATTTTCCTCTTACAAAACCCTGCCAAAAACACATTTTGGCAAATAGTAAAATAATTCACATAGCAGACATTTGAAATAATTTGTTTTTCTAACTCCAGAAATTAGTGAAAAATCTGATAATTTTTGATCCACTGGAAACATGCTGTGATCTTTGCTAATGCCTCACAGCTCAACAACATGACTGTTCATCAACCGACAATGATCCAGAAAATGAGATCTGACACTTAACATAATGGGAGAGACAACGAAGAGACCGAAGCTCTTGGTAAAGTCAGTTTCACTTTGAGAAACAATACCATTCAGATCACATCAAAACTGTTTTTTCTTTTATTTTTGTCTCAAGTTTAAAATATTTTGTTATCAGGCAAAAAATAACAGTGCAGTTATGAAGGGACAGCTAAGAGGTTCTTTGATAGGAAAATTTCACTTTGTCTAAAGTTACTCTTTTAGGGCTCCATTCGGTAGAAAATATTTGTGGCGTTGTGAAAGGCTATGGAAGGAAAAAAATCTTTTCACTGCGGCATGCAGCCAGGGCAAGTGAGCAGGCTCTGAACTGTGTAAATTGTCCAGAGTTTCAAATGCATTTGATATTCAAAGTGTTGATATGCTCTGCCCCTCACTCTACAAACTCAGGACATCCAGCAAAGTCGATTAGAATTTTTGGTGTGCATGAGGCTAAATGCTAGTGAAGATCAATATATTTCAGATCCTAACTACCTACAGGTAAGATTTACAAAAGCATTTAGGCAACTAAAGATGCAGGTAGATGCTTACTGGAATTCAGGAGGTGCCTAAACAGACTAGGTGCCTTATTCCCGTGGATAAATCAGGTCCTAAGTGATTTTGACAAAGGAATATATGTTCCTAAGTCACTAAACTTGTATGTGGGTTCAAATTCCTGGTTCAGAAATGGCTTTCTCCTGGCAGAGGTTGTTTTGCTACACAGCAATCCAATCTCAGAGCACTCGTATGTCAAAGAGTTCTCAGAAGGAGAAGGTTTGCATCTTCTGACCCTATTCACTGTGGCAAGTTGTCAAGGGCTCCAGCTGGTAAAAACTACCAGTTATCAATAAGTTGTCAATAAGCCGATCTATTATTGTTTGGTGGAGAGAATAAAACATTCTCTACTCTCTGCTGTGTAAATTACTTAATACCATGTGCAGAGTTACCGCACATATGTTGCAATAATTCCAAGGAAATACTCATTTGGTATGAATGCAGTATACTTGAAAGGTCATACTAGTTGCTATGTTGTATTGATTCAAAGAAGCATATGCTTATTTAATGTGAAATGAATTCTTTAGAAAATACCTCTTCTGGGCTAAACAATGTTAAAATGGTAATTTCTCTGCAAAAAAAAACACCTTTAGCCTGCGGCATGAAATGCAACAAGGTTGTGATGGAGACAGGGAAATAGAGAATAATAGTCCCATGAACTAGATTCTCACTAATTCAGAACAACTCTCACTGAAGTCAGTGGAAACAGCCAGCAGTGTTGTGCATTGTTTATTAATAGTTGTTGCATGTTCTCCTTGTCCAGGTTGTTACAGATATTTTGGTGCCCAATTCCTGTTGACAGCAGGTAAAGCATAATACTGTAGGCAGAACAGTTTTCAAACTGGAATTGGGGAACTGAGCAGAATTTGCCTGTGAACCTAATGTCAGTAATTTGGGGTCATACTGCTATCAACAACAGTTATTTGGACTGTACAAAGTTTGAATTTGTATTGGCTTCTGACTTGATTCTATGGTCATTGAAGTCCATGTTCCCAGGGACTTTAAACAAGCAGGCTGAGGACATTATGAAGGAAGTAGTACAAATTGCCATAGCAATGGATATATTTGTAATCAAATTCCTGTAACCTCACCATTTGGCTTTCCTTTTTTAAATTTTATTCTTTTGATCAGCTGTAACATTTTATGAGATTTTAACTTATTTTTATGCAGACACATAAAAATATTAATTTCCCAAGCATTTGGGAGATAGGAAATTAGCAAATAAAGGATACATTTTAAAAAGGAAATAAGGGTGGAAAAGGCAGAAATTAATTTTATCCCACACATTATTTAAGAACTGGCTTTAATTCCCTGAAGGAAAGCTATTTGTTTCTGTTATTTCTCATGTGGAAACATTATCTGTTGTACAAGATGGGTGGAAGAGGTAAATTCTGCCCTGTATTAACATTTTCAAGTCACGTACAGTCAGATTCAAAGCCTATTGAAGTCAAATGGAGCCTTTAGGCTTTGGATCAGATTCATGAGGCTTAAATGGGACTGAAGTAGTTCACAGGTCTTGTGTTGGCCCAGAACACAGTGGTGGATTTGGCTTGTTGAGAAATGAAAAGGGGAAGCTTCCATGTTTATGAGTTCTCGTTCCTAATGTCAGTTGCCTTTGAATAGTTTCCAATCATATATAAATGTATTTTCCAATAGGTAAAGCCACAGTAATTCAAGATAGGAAGACACAGAGTATAAAAAAAATATGTATTGTGTTAAAAAAATAAATAAAAACATCAAATCGGTCCAGTGATAGGATTTATTGGTTGGTGGTCACATCTGTCAGGGCCTCAGCCCTTGCCAAAAGACTATATTCTTCTGGTTTATTCTGTTTTTAAAATGTAACATAAAGATGGGTAACTGATTAGAGACAAATACAACTTGAAAAACTGATCTGGCTCAACCTCCCTCCAATTCTTACAATAATTCTTGTGATGATAACTTGGAAGAAAAAAAAAAACAAAAAAAAAAAAACATATCTCCGTTTCTCATTCCTTTCCAGCTCCTTCTGGCTATTTTAAAGTTAGATTAGGCTGGGTTAGAGAGGGGGAAAAAATCCTTAGGCTGGGTGAAATGTAAGCCACTCCTGTTGTCAGAATTTCAGACAGTCTCACTATTCTGAACGTAAGGTAGAAGAATATTTCTGCTTGGAGAGTTTATGCCACGTCTGCAGGTTTGCCTCAACTCTAGTTTTTTCATGTGAGCACTTCTCATTATTTCAGGTCTGAATTGCATTTGGAGCTGTCACATTGTTTTTTGGTCTGTTAAAATCAAATGTTGTGTATTAAAGGTCTGTTGAATTCAAATGTCTTGTATTAAAGCAGATTGAAGCATCAGATATTCCAGACTCTGCCTGTGGGCACATTCTTCGCTTTAACATAATCTCAATCAGAAAATAACAGGAGAAAAGAGCTTCTTAAATGATATCCAAGGAATTAAATGCTGCAGGAACTGTTATTGTGATCACTTTCTGCACTGCACTAAGTAGCAAAGAAATACAGGACTGGATTCTCTTGCCATGTTGTTTTCACTCGTGTGACTTTGTTAAGTACTCTTCATTGATCCCAGCATACGCATGATCAGAATCAGGCCTCCGGGGAAGAAACAAACCAAAATAAAAAAAAAAAAAAGAGAGAGAATGAAAAGGAGAGAAAGCAGCAGACAGTAAGATAAGCAAAAAAAAAGCAGAGTTGAGAGAAAGTGTCATTTGAAGTTTTTGAGGAAAGTTCAATTTTCGGTTAAAATCTGGAAACCACTGATGCTTTTTTTTGTCACTTTGGGTGTTAGAGAGGATGGTTTGACTCTATAGCTCTCTTTTTTGATGGTCAAAACATTTTGTAGAGCTTTTTAGGTTTAGGTATTATTTTTAAAGGTTGATATTTCAAAAAGGTAGTGGAAATTGGTGGGAGGCAGGGGGAGGAAATATACATGACTGAATTTTTTACCAGCTATAGGAGATGAGAGAGAGAGAGCAAGAACCAGAGAGAATTGCATGCTTTTTCTGGGCTTGATTCAAAGCCCAATAAAGTCTTTCCATTGACAGCGGTATATTTTGGATCAAGCCCTTTCTTGCTTACTCAGACACACACTCCCTCCCTTGTCTCTAATTAAACAAAATAATCAAAATAGTACCAAATGTGAAATAATCTATTGAGATATTTTAATGGAAAGAAGAAATGATTTATATGATATAAAACATTACTGAGCAACACAGCCTATTTGTACTCTAGAGAAAGAAACACTTTTCGTCAGCATGATATAACTTGGTTCTCTCCATTTGTTATCATCCCCCTCATAAATCTAAATTGTATTTCATGGTTCTTGTATAACTATTAAACCAACCACTTTGTAAAGTTATGGGTCACTCCTTTTGGAAAATACTTGGGGGCGGGTTCCACCATTTACTATCATCCCATTTAAAATAATAGCTGTGACCCATTGTTTATTATTTTAAACAACATTATGAATTAAACTGTAACCGGAACAAATGTAAATATTCACCAGTGTCTGTAGTTAAAATTGTACATTTATACTTTGGGAATGTTTATCAATGATCTAGCTAAACAATATATGATGGGACTTACCAGCACAGTCCCTTTAAATTCAGGGTCAAAAGGTCTATGCTAATCAGGAGTCAATGAAGGATCAGGCCCTACTAAATAGGTGGTATCAGTATAAAGACACCATAGCTGAATTACCATCTTGCTGGTCTTTCAGCTTAAATGATTTTTGCCCCTCTATAAAAATGAAGAAATTCTTACATCACTACACTTGGTATATGAATAATATAAATGGTGCTACTGAAGATAATTTTGTTTTAGCTTAAAACTCTTAACTTTTTTTTTTAATAAAGCACTTATTCCTGGGGATTTGGAAAAATTATACACAAGGAAAAAAAGAGAAAATTAATTTCCTTGACTCCGCTCAAGTTTCAGAGGAAATTCCATGTTATCACTCTAGAGAGTATCCCACAAAAGAAAACAAGTAGAAAGAAATCTTTTTTTCCAATCATTAAAAATAACCCAAACGCAGAATTGTATTGTTCCCTCTCAGTTAGACAAGATTGACTACACATGCTGCCCATGCGATTCACAATAAAAACGTACTTTTAACTCACGCCTTGACCTTGATATGTGTAAATATAACCACATGAAAACTGGTTATAAAAGAAATGCTGATAGAGAGGATCCTGTTAGCCTCTGACCTACAGAATTCTGTAGGTCTGGGTGAACACACAGTAACACAATACATATTCTATTTTTCAAGACTAGGGTTCAAGACATTTCTAAAATCAAATGGATTGAGTCCGTGATCCTAAATCTTGTGAACATTTTGGCACTGAATTAAATGGTAGCAGGATTAACCCCTAACAAGACAAATTGTTCTGGCAGCTCTGTAGAGCTGTCATTCTAAAGCTCTTTACTTAACCACAGAGAAGGTAAAGCAAGGATAAGAGCTGTGCAAACTTCCTCACACTATCCCATCAACATCTCAAACTCTGACCTAGAGGGGTTGTTTTTAGGGGATACGTTTCATCCAACAGACTTCTTGCAAAGATGTCCTAGAAGACCACAGCCCATTGCCGGTCCAGATCAGCATAAACAATTCCTTAGGAAAACTATATCACAATGAAATTAATATTTACTCTTGGACTGAAAACAGCAAGAAAAATCAGGTGTCAGCCTGTTGAAAAGAGCCTTCCCCAGACTTCTGTAATTCAGGCAGTACTCCAAGGAGGTACCCCCTCTCCAACTGAAGGGATCAAAGCAGGTGCACAAGCGCTGTGGGAGGTGTAGGGATTCCCCTTCCCTACAGAGCAGAGCCAGACCACCAATGGGAACTTAACCATATACCTTTTAATACTGGGAACATAACAGGCATAAATCAGAGGGTATAGTGGACACTACAATGCCCCAAGGGGGCAGGCTTCAACAAAGTTTACATATTTAAAATCATTGACAAAAAACGGGTTAATGAAATATAAAACACAAACACCAGAGCAGCCAATACTGGTAGGTGAAATATAAAAAAAGGCACAAAATGCCAAGGAAACATAGAGCCTTGATACCTGGAGAGGGAGAAAGCACAGTGTCCCCTTTTCACTACAAGATCTGCTTTTCATTGTTATCTCACTTACCCCAAGACACCTCAGCTGGGATTTGAACCCAGATCCCTCATATGGTAGGTAGCAACGCTGCCACACAGCCACCACTCATAGCACTGTTTTAGCCTCCTAGGGGTCTTGACCTTCCCAGAGCCCAGCCTCACATCAAGCTGCCTAGCCTCTAATTGGAGGGGCTGGAAGCAGAACTGGGAACCCCTCAGGTCACTGCTCAGATCTTTTGTGGAGCTGGGGAGCCTCTCCTGCTGGCTGCAGCCTCTCCCAGGGGATCCTGGAGCCCAGGGGGGAGCCTCTCCTGCCAGCCACACGCTGCACTGCTGAGGGTCCCACTGCTGCCTGCAGGTCCTGCTCTTTCAGGCTTTTCTGGGGCACTGCTCCTACCCCACTGGCTCCGCTCTTACCAGCTCTGTGAAGCTCCTTCCTTGTTATCCCTTGCTGGTCTCTTCTGAGTCAACCCACACTACCCCTTTTATCCCCCTCCAGGTGACCCAACGAGCCAATCAGGACACGGGGGGGGGGGGGTGAGTCTCTGGGGCCTGATTGGTGCGGACAGGGAATCCCAACTCCTCTAATCATCTTTTACCCCTTCAAAATCCCTGGGCCAAATCATTACTAGGTTGGTGTGGAAAGGGAATCCCAAGTCCTCCAATCACCTTTTGCCCTTTCAAAACCCCTGGACCAGGTCACTGCCAGCCAGCCTGTCCCAACTTGTTATGAAGTCCTCTTGCACAAACTCCTTATGACTCCATAAGCAGTTGCCCCTGATATATATCAACTGATGAAAATCATGAAGTCTCAGAAGAAAAAAACAGATCCAACGGTCTCCCATCTATGTGCAGCTTGACCAACCAGTAGGGAGAGTGTGGCCAAAGCAAACATTCAGACTTTATAGTGCATAATAATATCCCACAATAAATATAAAACCAAAGGCTGCAGTATTTTGGCCCAACATAGTCCCATGTTGTTCCAAACTAAGCAATTTAAGCTCTTGTGCCACCTAACCAGTTCAGAACACTTGAAAATCTGTATAACTTTCGGACACCTCTGAATCAGAGCTTCCCCTCTGGCATAGGCATAGATATAGGGAATGTCCAAAAATCACAGCTATTTTTATTACAGCGCATTTTTATTTTGCTGTGCCCTTTCCAGGCTTGTGGCAATGCATGTACATTACAGCATATGGCATAAAATGAAACAACCCATGAAGCACTTGTGTATGAGATGCTTGCAACATGTAAGCACAAAGAGGAAAGTAGGGACATGGGCAGAGTTTCCATTTGATAAATGTTCACAATACTGCAAAATAATTATTTTTCACAGTGACTGTAAACTATTTTGCTGCCAGATGCTGGGAAGTGAGAGACCAGGGTTCCAGATGAAGTGTTCAGAAGCATATAAAAAGATGGGTATTTGATAAGGCTCATCGTGTTATTAATTGCTGTGTGGCATGGAAGCATTAAAGAGATCTTCAATAGAAGGTAGCTGTTTCTGAACCAGTGCAATATACTATACTTTGTCATTCCCTGATATGAAGAAGTCAGGATAATAATGATAATATTTTATAGGACTCAGCAATTTGCAAAGGGAGTTCTTACATGTATGCAACAGCTAATTTGTGGATGGAAAGGGAATCAAGCTAAGGAGCCAGTTTATCCTTGACTTAAACCTGCTGGAGCCAGTGGAGTTGCATTAAGGATGTATGTGGCTTAGTGCTTCTCAGTGAGCACATCTACACGTTCACTAATGTGCAGTGCCTACTGTGCATTACATTAAGTACTGGTATAATCAAGTACTAAATAAATGCACAGTAGGCTACCGTACTGTGCATTAGCATGATTGCATGCTTTATGTGTGATGCTTAATGCACAGTAGACTAATACTACCATTTATTAGCATATTAGCATGGGTTTTGCTGTGTGCACTAATGCACAGTAGAATTAATCTACTGTGCATTAAGCACCTTGTGTAGATGTGCACAGTGAGGAGTTGCTGCTTTCCATGTGCACAAAACAAAACCCATGCAAAAGACCTACAAAAGACCTCCTATATACTTAATATGGGAGTTAGGGAGGATGTAAGTATCTAAGTCCCAAACTGTGACCCTTAAAACATCTATAAGCAGAGGAGGATTGTTAGCTGTGTTAGCCTGAAGTCAGACAGAGGACAGGGTAGACATGCATCTGCTCCATTCATCTGAAGGGAGCAGTTGCTCACAAAAGCTTATGCATCCCTAATTCAGTTAGTCTACAGGATGTACCTCTACCCTACCTTCTGCCTTAAAACATTTGCTCAGCTGCCCTCCAACCCTGGGTGAACCTAAGGGTGAGATATTAAGTTCCTTAGGGTGAAGCTACATGTTACACTTACCCCATACTAAATATGTGGAGTGTTAAGCAGTGTTAGTTAGAATGTGCTGTGGGCAGTTGCACATTAAGGGTTCATATTATTTCTTGCCTGCACAGCTCTGATTTGCAATTAGAGGACTGGTGAACAGGAGTGTGTCTTGGAGCCAGGATACCTGGTTTCTATCCTTGCTCTGGGTTGAGGGGATGGCTGGAAGCAGTGCATCTTGGGATGCTGGAGGACTTCAGATTCTTTGTTTTTGCTCTGTGGAGAAGATTGAAGTTATCTTAACACAAGGTAGTACAGTCCTCACCTGAAGTGGTGTAACTTTGAGACACTCAGGGGGTATTTAGCAAGAGTTAACAAGCTTTAATGTGTGGATGCTTGCATTTTAAGTGCCCTTAGTGTGGTATATGTGTAACTTCACTCTAAGGTATTAAGGTTGTCCATCAGGACCTATAAGCTCACAAACAATCCTCCACCCCACTTGGCCAGGTGTCAGCAACATGCAGCCCGTGGCTCAAACACGGCCTATGGAGACAGAAGGCTTTACCCTTGCCTATGCCTGTGCTGTGCAGCTAGACCAGGGTCAGGCAGCTAGAAACTGCATCTGAGCCACCACCACTTCTCCCTGTCCCCTCTCCTCTCAGTTGTAGTGCGGCCCCAGTTTCTAGCTGGTGGGGAGCTGTGCTTCTAGCTGCATCTACACTGCAGCCAGGGGGAGGGGAGGAGATGATAGAGAGAAGCAGTGGCAGCATAGGTGCAGCTCCCAGCTGCCTGTCTCTGGCACAAGAAAAGTCCTTGGGCACCAGTGACATGCCACTGGAGCCCTCCAGCCTGCGTAGACTGAAGCTAGGTTGTTTCAACCTGCCACTTTTAAAAGTTATGAGCTGCTGCACTAAGCTAATAAGACATATTCACATTGGCTGTCTTTCTGTGCGAAGTGGAACTGTGCAAAATGGTCTGTGCAAAGTAAAACCATTTCAGCATGAGGGAGAGTCTGAGCCCTTCTGCCTCCAGACTGGCTTAGATTCTAGGGGCAAGAGCACTCTCATGTTTAGCATTACCATAGATTCAGGAAAGAATTAAATTCAAGTTTCTGATGCCCCAGACCACTGTGGCACCACATACTCCTCTTGTCTTTGAAAAGATAGGTCAGACTCTTGCTCAGCTTTTGGAAGACTGAGTTTAAGCACTGGCCTCCAGAAAGGATGCAACACTGTGAATCCTGGATGCAGGGAGTGCTGCTTGCAACCCAAGATGAAACACTCAAAATGAAAGTAAGACATGCCACTGCTCTCACCTTTGCCTGCCCCAGGTCTTCTCATGCATTTATAGGGAGCCTGGGTGCCTAACTCAAGGCTCTATGTTCCATGAAGGGACCAAATGTCTATAAGAGGCATCACAACAGTAAGCTTTGCAACCCCTAAATACCTTTGTGGATCAAGCTCAAAATGCCTAGTGAAATCAACGGGGAATTCAGGACCAAGACCCTTATGGCTAGGGACAGACATTCAAAAAGCCTGAGCCTAAATTGATTCAACCTTTGAGGTTAATCTAACCTGGCTAGGCTGAACCGTTTTGTAACTGGACAAACATTCTGTCTGGACTGAGGAAATTCAGGCACATGCCTGCAGTAGCACAGGCTAGAAGCCAGGGGGTGCTACAGCAGCCCTCCCTTCCCTTGTATAGTGCTGAGCTGATGGGGGGATGGCCAGGTCCTAGTGGGACGCCATGATTAGGGAGGTCTGCCCAGACCATCCCAAGCTTTTTCCCACTGGCTGCTCAAGGGGTGGGAGTGTTGCCTGCCCCGAGGCCCCTGCTAGGACTGTGGGACAAAGCGGGGGTGGGGTGTGCAGTGCAGATGATGGGGAGCTTTTCAATCTCCCTCCCTCCTTCTTTATACTGTCTGCAACACACTGACAGGCAAGCAAACCAGTAGGGGGCTGATAACAGTGTTTATCACCCCATCAGCAAAACAATAGCCTCTCTCTATTAGTTCAAACTCTTCTTAAACAGTTTACCAGCTGACCTCTTGGCATTAGCTAGCACACCACATACCTAGGGTCCATGGGACTGGGTTCTGTGCTGTGTAAGATGGGAGGGAGGGAGGGAGGGAGATGGGGAATAGTGCTTGAGCAAGGAGTGGGAAGGGGAGTTAGGCTAGGGGAAGCTAGGTAGACCCTGCTGTGCCTGCAGTCTCTGCTGGAGCTCCAGTGAGGAAGCAGAGGGGAGGGACCAGCCCTGCTGTGGAGCAGAGAGCCCCACCCAGCTCAGAGAGCATGCTGGGATGGTGGGGGAGTCTGATTTATCTTAAACCAGCAACGGGTCTAGGACATTGTATAAAATGGTTTGACCCAAATCAGTTAAGTCTGATACTACATTCAACCAGGTTTATCTCAAACCGGTTTCATCCATTTTCAAACTGGTTTATGTGCACTGAACATCTGTTCTGTTATAGGTTTAAACCAGTTTCTGGTCACTCAGACAGGTTTATGTGTAATATCTGTCCTTGGCCTATGTGCTTTTCTTTCTTGCAGTCTGGATTGGAGACCTTCACAAGACTAGACTGCTCCCAGGAAGCTTCAGAAGTGTTAGCACTGGCTTCAGTGCAAACAGAAGAGCCCTTATCTCTGAGCTGCATCTTGTCTGCTTGTTGCATGGTATATGTGTAACAGGGCATGTGGCATGTACTTGTGTACAGCATCTCCTGATGGATGTATTTTCTGCATATAACTGAGAGTTAATGGCTGGGACTCTTCCTTGTTACTGAAGAAAGTGAAATTATTTCTGCAGGAAGGGCTTGTTTTATGGGACAGTTACTGTTACCTACAGGCACTTTACCATTTTCACACTCTAATTCACAACTTACTCCAAGAACTATTTTTACATCTAAGGAATATGCATTTACTGCAGAGCAGCTGCAAATAAATAATATCCCCTGACCTTGCCTTTGTGGGATTTTTCACTCATTATGCTCATAAATATATGATATAATACATAACAGAATACTATAGTGTGCAGATGCACACATTGTAACTCAGGGTTAACACCACCTGCAAAGGAAAATGAATTAGTAGAACAGCATCTTCCTCCTGCTTAGGAATGGAGGACATAAGCAACACTAATGTGAAACAATTCCAATAATTTGTAGGAGAGCTCTTTCACAGCGGGGCCTACTGGATCATCTATTGGCCTAGAACTCAGATTTAAATCCTGTTCTGCCACTGGATTGCTGTTGATCTTAGGAAATCAAGTCACTTCTTAACCGACTGTCAGTTTCCCCATCTCTAAAATATGGGATAATAATGCTGGTTAAGCATTCTGAGATTTATTGATGAAATATAATGTATAAGAAATAGAGGTTTATTATTGTTCACATCTTTCTGAAATAACACGCCTACTTACTAGAGATGCCTTGAGGACAGAGTTTCTGGTCTGAGAAGAATTTTTGAAATCTTGATTTATTCAAATTATGACTAACTCTTCCTCCCCTCAATTTTGAAATTGTAAGGGGAAAAAAAGTAATGTGGGGTTATTTAAAGCATTTAATTTGGACATCATTGAAACACTGTTTTTACTTCAACTTTTTCAAAATATTGGATTATAATGTAAATGCACAATATGAAATCAGAAGAAAAAGTTGCAAAATTTAAAAACTGAATCATAACATTCTGAAACTATCTGAAGGATTGACACCACCACAACTTTCACCCTCTCCAACTCTTCCCTCTAAAATCCAGTGAAATCATCCAAGTTATGAAAGCTTTTTGAAGTTGACCAAACTGCAGGTTCTGATGGGATATAGTTCCATGAAAGTTTCTTGAATATCACCAGTTCCTCTAATATGTACAGCAGACCCTATTGATTATATATTGTGCTCCCACATCAGCAGCTTAATGTTTCTATATTTCAGAAGTTCCTATGATTTCCCTACGGGCCTTTATTGTGGCCAGCTCATTATACATATTTATGGCACCATAAAATATATTCAGATAGCCTAAAACTGAAAACTAAAAAGCAAAAACAATTGAGCAGTAAAGCCAAAGTCTCAATTATTAACTCAGTTCATCATCAACAGGCTTCACTGATGGGCCATTATGTTTCACAACTCGTGCTGTAGTACATACAGTAACATACCAGGGTGTGTTAAAGGTGGAATTTTAGCAATTATTTTGAATTTGCTTCTTGCTGTGGGTTTAAATCAGGTCATTAGCAGTATTTATGCATATTTTGAAAGGTTTGTTTCCTTTTATAGTCATTATAACATAAAAATAAAAGCCAAGGAAGAAAAGAAGAAAGCTCCAAACACTTTAGAATTTGCAGAATAGAAAGCAGGGATCATTACCTTCAAACAGGCTCAGGAAAGCATTTAAGCAGACACTTAAGTCCATTCCTAGTCAGGAGAGCACACGTTGACTTCACCGGGATTTAAGCACTAGCTTTATGGGCATGTTTAACTGCTGTTCTAACAAGGGATACTTTCTGCATTTGAATCAATGAGCATAAATGCTGTAGATAGAGGCAGCATGGGGAGTGATCCTGCAGTCCATCTGCACATGATGTTCCTATTGGTTTCACAGGGAATGTTGCTGTGTGGTGCTTGCTGGATTGAGCTATGATGTATGTAGATAAAGTTTCCAAATGTCTTGTCAAATTGCAATGGCTCCTAAAGACACTTTGCAGAATCTCAGATGGATGTTGGATTATCACACTTGTTTGGGTGTCTCCACTGGCCACAGAAATACCCATTGCTAATCAAATACTGTAACTTGGCCTTCCCAATCCCACCCAGGCTCATTGATCAGTACTCATACCAACTATCTCCACCTGAAATGGGTTGTTGACTTTACAGTACTGGAATTAATCCATCTGCATTGCAGCTCAATGAAACCAGCTATTGAACCATTCCTTTTAGTGTAACTTCTGAAACAAGTGACAGATGAAAAGCTGGTATGTCTAGCTGGTGTTGGTAGAAAGGATCAGGTGGCATAACTAGGGTGCTACTGCCATCTCTAGGGCAGTGGTCTCCAAAGTGGGGTGCACGCACCCCAAGGGGTGCGCAAGACGATCCATTGGGGGTGCGGGAAGAAAATATTAGAACTTCTATTTATATTTATTTTTTATCTAAAAAAAAAGAAAGAAATTAAGCTTTACTAATATTTAATATACGGATTGACACTGGCGCCCTCACTCGGTCCATATGTCAGACGGCCACGTGTCATGTACGGTACGCGAGGTATCCTGAGGGAAGAGTGGGAGTTCCACAACGCGGAGGTGCAGTAGTTCAGTGTACAGTGGTCTCCAAACTTTGTACAGTGTTATACTGAGTAGTATATGTATATAATTTATAAATAAATAAATATACATATATTGGGGGTGCGTGCTCAAAAATTTTTACTGGTAGGGGTGCATGATCAAAAAAGTTTGGAGACCACTGCTCTGGGGCATGGGGGGCAAGACAAAATGCCTACTGCCAGTGTGATTATGTGGCTGCAGAGGCTGTGGTGGCAGCTAGAAGTCACCGCTGCCCCTGTCTGGGTGTGGCAGCTGCCCCAAGCACCAGGCCTCCTAGTTACACCTCTGGAAGGGATTCTGAATCAGTCCCCTGTATGCTGTATACCTACATATTGCCTATATCACCCGAACATACATGACTGGTGGTTTAATAGATAGCAGCAATATCAAGCTTAATTGTAAAACTTTCACTGTTGCAAAAGCCTAAATAATCTTTTGATTGCTGTGCTTGATTGATGATCCCTCTCATATAAAACACTGACATTTTTTCCCACTTTGAAAATACAGTCACACACCCTTTTCTCTCACGTATTTGTAATTTACTGTTTCATGACATGGGAGCCCGCTGGTGAAATTCACACACAAACACTGAATAGGCAACATTCATTCCAGGACTAAATCCTTTGAAACTAATGAATTAGCACCAAGAATGGAATAGGCGCATTTAATAGGCTTAAAGGCAATTTTTATCAGGTCTCTGATTTGAAGCAAACAAGCAAATGATGCTATGTGGAGGCTCATAAATGAGTGAGTCAAGGGCCTGATATTCAGAGGTGCCAAGCATCTGTCCACTACTGACTTGCTAGGAGATGTGGCTTCTCAGTCCCTGGGAAATCAGAGTATCCAGAGGAAGGAATACATTCCTCTTGACAAAAATTCAGTTGTAGCTTAAATCATGAGGAAAAAAGAATAGGAAAAAAATACCTTCACTTAAAATTAATGACTCTTAAAGTGAGGCTGCAGTTTGATAATCTGCAAGCCTTGGTGGGCCAGGAATTTAACAAAGTTATTAGTACTGACTTCATGACATCGTGCCCTTCAAGCCCATGTTGTAAACTCAGTCCTGAACTCAAATTAATAATACAAGCTATCCTGACTAATAAGCATGCTCATGAAGGTTTTGAGTATGACAAGGTCACCCTGGTATTTTACTGGTGACAGGATCTTCTGCAAGAAGTGGAGAATCACTGATCTGCAGCTGTCTGATGCCGTGTCCCATTTGAAGATACTTAGGCTGAGTGTTATATCATTTGTTATTAATATCCATCATATGTGCCAAAAATGAATCTCATTTCATGCATCCGATTGTTTGGGCATAGTGTGCCACAGAACATATGGGCCTCGTTTGAAACTCCTCTAAATCATAGAGGTCCATGTGCAACTGATAAAAGCCAATTTAGGTGATGGGGGAGGGGAAGACTGATCTCCAGTCAAATCCAAGAAGGATGCCCTATATGTTTTCTAAGTGCTAAACCCAAGGGAAATTACTTCATCAAAACCTGATCCAGACCACAGTAATGAAGACTGTGATGTAGCCAGTGTTCAACCATGTTGACTTTACAGTACTGGAATTAATCCATCTGCATTGCAGCTCAATGAAATCATTTCCAGGCCATAGTGTCTCTGAGGCTGACTTCATCTTTTCAGGCCCAGATGCCGAACCCACATAGCCAGGGGAATAAATGATAGAACTAAAATACTGTTAACTTTTTGCAGTGACAGCTGTCTGTCTTGATGGGACCCCATCAAATTTTTATTAAGACAATAATCCTGAGTTACAAAATGTTGTTCAGTGGCAATTTGCAACTCTGTCTGTTCCCTTGTCGCTGTAAATCATCCTTGGGAGTTAGCTGTTCCAGAGTTATGCTAATCAATTCTGATTACTTTTTTTTGGAGCTTAACTTTTCATACAGCTGGAGACAGGCAAATGCACTGTTTTGCTCTTCATTTTAGAGATTATTTAATTTGAGCCTTCATAAAAAATCTATGATAATCCTACTGTGACTATGGGTTTGTGGACTATTTAGAGTGTAAATTAAATATAATACTACGTTACTTTTTGTGTCTATTCGTCTCTGTTAAAAAGGCATGAAAAATATGCCAATTCTTATATACTATCCTATATATATAAAACACAAACTGTGTGTGTGTGTACCCAAACCCACACACACATTGAATTATAATGGTGGTATTGTTAAAGATAATTTTAGAAATAAGCTTCTGTTGTGCAAAGTGTAGTTAGATGTTTTTCTGCTATTCAGCTGTATCTTTCCACTGGAAAATTAAAACTGTCCTGTATTTTGAACTTTAATGAACCTTCCATAACCCCATTCTAGATAAATTCTTAACCTTTGAAGGCTCAAAGAAAATAAGAAACTGAGAAGAAGCTTTCAATTTTGTACAGCATGGAAATGAAACAAGTGAGCCTGAAATGAAAAAACCTTACCTCTTTAGTTTCCTTTTTTTAAATCTTCTTTGTAACTAATGCTACCTTTAAATATGGATAGCTGTATGCTAGATAACTGATACATGGCTCAAGCATTCCATACTGGAATGAAAATAGGGATGTGTATAAACTGAAAAGGCATAGTACAGAAATTAATCCAGTTGCATGGCAATTATATCATGAAGGAAACCACAGGAATTTTGATTCTGTCGGGTGGTTTTTTGTCACAAGACATCTACAATCCCAAGAACTATGTTCTCATCTCGGTGAAAACAGAAATCCAAAATATCTCAGCTGAAATCTGGGGCACTAACTTGAGTGGAAGCTTCTTGAGTGCATCTGAGGGCATCGATTTCCACAAAATATTTATGTTCACCCTAGCCATTATCTCGGTGCATGACAGATAATATTATTACAAGTTAATTTATGTGAACCTCTGCAATCACAGAGACGCCTAAAGTTTTTCCTGTAGGTACAGAGTGGCAAAGTCAGGGATGCTGAGCTGAGAATGCATAGGACAAGGGAAGGTTAATATAGCCAGGGATATTTATCACAAGTGAAATAATTCCTTGCATGATTATGTACATTGATATTAATGATCTTAACTAGTGCAAAATGCCAATACATACAATAAAGGTGACCTTCAACCCTTCGAAAAGGTACATGTCTTAAAAGATACACAACTTTGAGAAGCAATCAGAAAAGGTCTTATCAGCCTTCTATGTTTATACCCAACTTTCTACCATCTTACCTAAGCCCTGTTATGTAATTTAATTAGGTTTGTTTAATTTATTTTTCTAAAAAGTGCATGTGGGACTGGTAAACTTAATTAAAAAGAAACATTGTTAAGGAGCCTGATACAGCTATAATTTGATTTAAGGCACTGGATGATACTAGTATTATAAGTGTAAACTGATATGCCTTTTTCTTGTTTAAAGATCTAAATACATTTTTTTTAAAATTTGTCTTTGTAGCAGGTTTTGTGAATTCAACTGAATCTGAAGACATTTTGCTGCCTGTTCTGTCATCCTACCCTCTGCTCAAGTGGAGAAGGAAATATTTTATATTCAAAGTAAAATTCTTACTAAATCACTTACATTTTGCATCATATGTGAGCCAGATTCTGATACCTTTGCTCGTGTTAGGCGTGAAGTCACTGAAGTCAATGGCACAACTCTATTAGATATAAAAAGGGAGCAAAGAGAATTGCTACAGCCAAAGTGGAAGCAAAAAAAAATAAGGGAGATCATAAAATTAGGTCATGAGTACCAGATAATCTCCAGCCCACATTTCTGAAAGACCTGACATGTGAAATGACATGTCTAGTAGCAAGGATTTTTTAACAAATCTATCAAGCCAGAGGTTCTACTATACAACTGGAAAATAGAAAGTGTGGTCTCAGTATCTAAAAATGGGGAGGGGGGATCTGAGAAATTACAGGTCTGCAAGGCTGACCTCAAATGTTCACAAGGCTTCAGAAATGATGTTGAAGGAAAAGATCATTAAAGACAAAGAAGTAAAGGGAAAAAAAACAAGATAAAATGCAAAATGGGTTGACCAAAGATAAATAATACCAGGTTAATCTGATTGCATTCTTTGATAAGATAACTGATTTTCTAGACAAAGGAAATGGATGTAATTTCTCTGGATGTCCATAAAATATTTGACATAGTGCCACAGGTAGGAAACCGTTAGTTGAGACTGAGAAAATGGGGGTTAATCAAGAAATTGTAGGATGGACAGGGAACTGGGTCAGGAGGAGATGGCATAGGTAGTGCAGAAAGAGGAAGTGCCAGTTGATAGGATACTAGTGAAGTTTTTTAAGTGTCAGCTTTGGGGTGGTCTTGTTTAATGTTTCCATGGATGACATTGGCATAGATATGAAAATTGCTGAAGACACATAGTTCACAGGTACTGTCACCACAGTGAAGGTTCTGAATGTTACGTGGAAGGAAACAGATGACCTTAAGGAACTGAATAATAGAAATGGGATGCGATTCAATAGTACAAAATACAAGCCTTTGCAACTGGAAACTACTAAGAGAAACTTTTTCTATAAGCTGAGAGCTCACTGGCCAGAAGAACGCAAAAAAGGACCTCAGTGTACTAGATAATTCCAGGACGACCATGAGCGTCCTGGAAAAAGGCAAATGCAATCCCAGGATGTAGGACTTGAAAGTATTACCATCATTAAGCAAGGTCCCTGTGAACCCTTCATCTGGAAAAACTGCATTTCTGATCACCCTGAAACAAGAAAGGTGAATTTAAACTGGAACAGGTGCAAAAATAGGAAATGAAGATGCTAAGGGGAATAGAAAGCCTGTCTTTCAAGAGCAGACTAAAAGACTTGGCTTTCTTAAACTACAAAAAGAACAAAGGCTGAAAAGGGTTATGTTTGCTCAGTGTAATTACTATGTATACAATCAGGCAAGTAGGTACCAGGGAGGAAGGAAGAGCTTTTTCTTCTAAGGAACCATGCTGGCACAAGAACAAATGGGTATATACTATCCATGGCTAAACTAAACTACCCAGACTCTAATGGTCCTATTTCTTTTATTGCAGACCCAGGCCTCCCACTAAAGTGTCCTATGAAAGCTTTGGACAAGCAAAGGGTGTAGGAACAGGTCCTAAGGTCATAGGTAAGTCCAAGCATGATAATTCAAGCAAAAATTGGAGATAAATATCAGTGAGTTCAAGGAAGTCTAAATGCATGCAATTTGTATCTTCTCCAGGCCCCTCATCATGGAACTTACATCTACTCACACTCCAAGTCTGACATCCAGCCAGTTTTCACCCTGGGCATCTGAGTCTATGGGGCATTTCTAGGAGAACTGGATGCTTCTTTTAGGGCCCACTGAAAATCCCAAACCAAGTGTCAATCTGTTTTTAAAGTCTGAGCTTAAATATCTCCCCGTTTTATTTCTTCCTTGCCTGGGAAAAGATTTTTTGAGCATCCATATGTTGTAGAGAGAAGATTTAAGTTGGACATAAGGAAGAACTTCTTCTGCATAAGGGTAACAAGAATCTGGAACACACTCCCAGCAGAGGTGGTGTAGTCACCATCTTTGGAGGTGTTCAAAAGGAGGCTGGATAAGACCTTGTTGAGCTAGTTTGAGCTCTTTAACTTCCTGCAGGGGACCGGACTGGATGATGTTACAGGTCCCTTCTGGTCCATCAACTCTATGACTCTACTTAGAGAAGGGGTTCTCAATCCCTGGGCCACAGCCCGGTGCCAGGCCGCAGTGGGTCAGCTGCCAGTCCACAGCATGGTCGGCTGCCAGACCAGAAGTGGCCATGGACTGGCAAACCGTGGCCCTCCCAGAGCCGGGCAGAGAGGCTGCGACTTCTTCCTCAGGGCCCACAGCAGTGCAGGATTTGGCCCACCCCCCTGCCCGGGGGCTGGGGGTATTCTTACCTGTCTTCCAGCTTGCTGTAGTTGGCTGTGACTGCTGGGCTGTGGTTTGTTGGGCTGCAGCCACTTCTGGGCCGTGGTTTGCCAGGCCACAGTGTAAAAACTTTGGGAACCCCTGACTTAGAGCATTTAGACTTCTCATAAGCTTTATTCTCTCTCTATAGTTGGCCTTTCACCCGCTAATCTACTGGCTCTGGAACATTTTTATTAAGGACAGTAGAAATGCTATGTCAGTGATTCAATTTAGATAGTAATTGGAAAGGCAACCTTCTCAATGAGCTTTGCACAGTACATGTACCAGTGTTGTGGCTGTGTGTGATGAAAACACTAATCAGTAAATTCAGATCTTACTGCTATGTATGAGCAAATTGCACTCATGGTTAGTAAGCAAAGCTATTTTGTAATTTAATAGAACAAAAGCACCACTTTCCCAGAAGCTGGAATTCCTGTGTACAAGCTGATTTCTTAGCCTTCTCATCACTGAATTAATTGCTGAAACATACAAAATGTGGATCATACAAGTTAAGAGGCTAGAGATAGGTACAGACATTTATAGGATCATAGAAAGTTAGGATTGGAAGGGGCCTCAGGAGGTCATCTAGTCCAACCCCTTGCTCGAAGCAGGACCATCCTCAACTAGATCATCCCAGCCAAGGCTTAAAAACCTCCAAGGATGGACTATACAGTATGCTGTATATATTTGAAAAATATAAAGAAATATTATTATCCTCTAATGTCTTTCAATGATGCTAATCTAAGGTGCTCCATATAACAATAGGGGGGAACATTTATAGGAGAAAGTTGGATAGTTTTTAGTTTGACTTGATCTCTTTAAACAATATACTGTTAACTATAGAAAAATTGGCAGTAGGAATGAAGGGTAGTAAAGCTTTAAGACTTTTTGACTCATCAAGACAGCAAACTACAGTGTTTGCACATTTAGACTCCTTTTAAATGGTTTATAAAGTTTTTGATAGTAGAACCTTTTATTAATGCTGTTTATCAGTTTGTACATTTTATTCTTAAACTATTCTTGATTTCCACAAGAATAAACTATTCAAATAGTTTTTCAGACTATATTTTTGTATGCAAACAATGCACTTTGAACATTTATAAATATATTTGTAATATCAAAAGTCATATAAGTAATAAATATTGCAGCTACACAAACAGCTGTGAATTAAATGTGAGTAATTAATTCCCAAATATGTCATATATTTCTTCACCCTTTTACCAGCATTTAGGAGAGAAAGAAGAAAACAGATTTTTCTTATTTCTTTTCTATAGAATTTTCTAGCTATACTTTATTCTGCATAGAAAATCACAGCTGGACTTTTTTGAAGATGTATTTGTTATGTTCTACTTGGATATACAACATGGTTACAATCTGTATTATATAAAATAGAAAATAACAGGTTTTTCAGACCTGTTGCTTAATATACCATCTGTGTGGAACTGGTAATATAAAACATATTGAGCTAAGCAGACTAATGACACAACATATATTAACTTGTGCAGTCAGCCTCTAATAATTGATTATTATCTTCGGATCAGGAATTGGTGATAAATGTGAAGACAGTATACATGAGGATATATTCTTAAGGCAGTGCAAAGCAACTTGAGCCAGATAGGTCTAATTAAGCATTTGTGGGAGCTATATAGCTAATGCCCTCCATAAGAAAGTGTGAATATAGCACATTGCCTTTAAAGTCAAGGATACACCATCTTTGATTGTACAAAAAAGCTAAATTGATTCCTACGTACTGACAATCCCCATAAGATTTAAGAAAAGAGACAGAAGTACATGTCAATAGACATCATCACTGCAAGCAAGCAATACCATTTAAAATCAACTTGTTGCTACACGAAAAAATTATTAAACCAAAAAAGCATAGGTTGATCATCCTGTTTAAGATATATAGCTTCAGTTTGATTCCTTACTTTGAGATTCAGCATCCTGCAAAGTAGGAAAGTAAGTAGGTGGTCAGATGATTTACATTTAAGTGGACTGATCAAGAAAATACATTACAAAAAAGTCTAAATTGTTCTCTGCACTCCGATGCCAAAACAACACTGCAACTGAAAGCTATTCTGAATTTTGAGTGACTTGTTTCATTTGCAGTTTCTTGGGTAGATCCCAAAGGTCATGAATTAAAGGAAGTGTATGAAAGAAACTCAGGCCATATGTATTTGTTATTCATAAATGTTAAGCTTCATATTTTTCTGTAGAACGAGAGTAATTTTGTTAGTCCATATGTGGAAGTAATCTTAAATTTGTAGACTATAAACTAGTAAAAGTAGGCAAATTCAGCAGCTTGAGGAGGGATTCAGGAAAATGAAGATTCTTTCTTCCATAAGTAGATTAGATAAAATCTACTCTATATTACACTAGACAATTATTGCAGGCTAGGAAATTTTAAGATTCCTAATGTGAAGCTAACATAAGGCTTATTCTAAGGTCCTGTATATGGACTATTGCACGTCTCCTACTTGCATGATTAAAGTTGAGTAACACCTAAGTATGCAGAGGAGCAGGGTCTTGAGGACTGACCCAGAGCTGATTAAAGCCAATAGGAGAAAAAGAAGAAAACAGATTTCCATTCACTGACGATTTTTTATGGATCAGATGCTGATTCAGTCTCATAGCTGCTGCTTGCTCATGGCTGCAATGGTACTATTTACACTGTAAGACTTTGGATTTGAAAAGCTTCTATACAGCACAGCCCTAAGATATGACTATGAAACGTCCTGGAACACTTGTTTGAAATTGTTTGGGATATTTACATTCTGGGATAGGATTTATTTTTCAAAGTTTTTTTTGTAAGAATAAAATAGCTTTCTTGGCAACTTCCATAGTTGCCCGCTCTGCCATTGACTGCATTATTATAGAGGGGCCCATTCTGCACTAACGTTCTCAGTGTGTGACTGCTTAAATTTAATGCTATGCTCAGCCCAAAGAGTTCAAACTTAGGAAACTCTAATGAATTACCAATCATACCGAACAGTGAAATGTTCTCCAGGTTCCCTACATTTTATTTCTGTACACACAGGGGGGCTATTTACTCCAGTAACTAATGGGCACAGACAGATTTGAGCAGCACAGAAAGCTAATATCATCCACAAATGCAACCAGATGTGCAACAAATACACAGTGTTTTGATGGCTAAAACTTTTTGCAAATTCAAAAAAAAAAAAAATCAGACTCAGATGCTGGTTCTTTATTACTGGGTACTGGAGGCAAAGAAGAAGTAGATTTTTCTTTTGCAAGACACAGTCATTATAGCCCAGGTATTGTTGGGTCAGGATAAAAGGCAGATACATTAGGATAGGGCTTGGTTTCAAAATGTGCTGCTCTTAAGCCCATGGAATTGCAAAACACTTCTGTTACAAAGATTCCAAGATCTCTTATTAGCAGCTCAGCCATCCTTTGATGAGTCTTCTCAAGCATATCATATCCTTACTCCTAATTGTGCATTGTGTGTTATATACATAAATATTGCAGCAAGAAATAATGAAACATACTGAGACCTATACATAATACAAGAAGAGAGAATTCCAGAAGATCAATTTTCTTTTCTTTAAATCCTCCTGCACCAGAGTTTCCAGGCAAAGAAAAGTGGAGAAGGCTTCCTGTGTAAGCTTTGAAGGCTAATACTTTTCATGACTAAAATGGCCTATTTGCAATGTTAAGAACAAAACTACAGATTGATATTTCTTATCTTTAACTACATACAGTGATTGTGGGAGAAAATATTATTTGGAAGGGGCTGGGGTGTAGGGGGCAGTGCAATGTAATGGGGAGCCAACCCTCCCTCCTGCAGGGTCATTGTGGGGCTGGCACTCAGCGGGGATGCTGGGCACGGTGCTGCATGGCTGTGGTGCTGGAGCAGTGCAGCCACGTTGTAAGGGTCTAAGCCCCGTTAGCCCTGGCATTCTGCTGCCTATGATTACAGGTTCCCCTAGGTTTATGCAGGTTCTGTATATGTGAATTTGCTCTTATGCAATGACCCTTTTTATACCAAAAATGTATTATATGCAAAGTTAATTCACTCTTATGTGATCCGTGTGGTGGAAGCTCACAGTCAGCTGCTTTGTGCAGTGCATTGTGGGAATGCCACGCACCAAAATATAGTCTCCTGTGTGGATCTGTGCTCCTTGCTCATTGTCTGTGACATGTGTTTCTACAGTTGTGATCCCCATTATGATACTGCCCTGTGCCTGTGTGTACTGTCTGCCATTGGCGAAGCATATGGCGTGCATGTGCACCACCTGAGCATGGCTGTGAACCCCTTACAAAAAGGTGCTGCTGACACTGTTGGTGGTGCCTGCAGGCAGTTGCCCCTCACCCCTACCCCCCTCTGCTGCCTGTGGCATCTGCGGGAGCTCCCCATTTACCACCACCACACTCCCTCAGCCACGATCCCGCCATTGCCAGCCCCACCGTGCCCCGCAACTGCCAGGGGCACACGTCGCTCATGCTGTCTGCTGTTGGTGAGTACCAAAATTGTCTTGTAAAAGTGGTAGAAATGGGTCTGGGGGTCAGTACAGTTGAGGTCTTGGAACATATCCCTATTTGTTACATTGTAAATTGGGTTTCCTTTATGCAAATCTGAGTTGTGCCATTTTCTAGGAATGCATGTACAGCATAAAGCATAGGTGACATGAAGGGGGGCACGGGCCCCCCCCCCGAGATTAGCCACCATCGGCTTCTGTGGGTGGTCACCACTCACCATCCGTGCCCCCTTGCTGCAGACACCGCCACCAGCATCTGCAGGTGGTTCCCACTTGCCAGCCCCGCCCTTGCTGCTGACACCGTGAGTGGTATCTGCAGGCAGTCCCCACTCACTGCCGCTGACACCGACCATGATGCGGGCAGCCCTGCTTGCCGCCATGGTGCCCATCCAGTTCTGGGAGGCACCAGTCATTCATGGCATAAAGCAAAGGAAACCTGTACATACTTAATCTACACTAGTTTGGTTCAATTGAAGACTGCAGCTACCCATCACCAAGGAACACAAAAAACAGAAATATTCCCTTACAAGTCTATCATGTCTCATACTCTTCCTACAAATAAATAATGATGGGAAGGCAGTGTATAAACATTTGAATCTCTGACATCTCTTGCACATGCTCAAAGAACACGCTGCCTCCCACTGAGTCTAGCACTGTGACACTTCAGCTAGCTCCCGCACCTCTAGGCAACTAGAGGTGCTGGTCTATCAGAGCTTGCTAAATCCAGAGACACAGCTCGCTTACGCCACTTTTCTCTTACCTTGTTTTTACATTACCCAAGGATGCTGCTTGTTTTCCAGAGTAAATCCCCTGTTAATGTTACTGGGATTTGGATTTATGGCCACTGAAGGTGTTGAGCCACCAGACCAGATGGTTATTTGCTAATTTTGAGGTTTTGGAATGCTTTTTGGATCTGAGCAAAACTGTCCACATTTGTGAAACAGAAAAAGCCCTGCATTTAACTGATTCTGCTATTAAATCATTGCATGTTTTTCTTCTTTTCTTATTGAAAAAGTTTATTAGATTCTTTAAGCTGTATAATTTATAACCCATAGTCTATTACCCAGTATAGCCGGGAGGAAACTTTGGAAAGTGAGATAATACCATGGAGACAGATTTTCTTGTACTCCAATCTGAAATTACTCCTGAAAGTTAAAACTTGTCATCCACTACAGCTAAAATTGATTTCCTTTTTTATGGCATCAGTGTCTGTAGGCAGAAAAGAGTTTGCAGAACCTCATTTAGAAACTACCCATGCATTAATATGCAAGGATCATATTTACTTGGTACAAATCGGCTAGTTCTTTTAGATGACAAGTCATTTTCTTACACTTATTTATTACTTTAAAATTACAACCAGAAAATAATATTCAGCATCCCAAAGGGAATTCTTTAAAAAAGCATAGTTTCACCTGGCTTTGTGCAGAGTTCATACGGTTTTAATTTCAAATACAAAGAATCTAGAGCTTGGTTAGGACACTGACATCACTTTCCCCAGAAAATGTCATGTGATTCTTTTTCTTTTCTTTTCTTTTTTGAGCTATTGTTTTAAACATATGTTGACATATATTTGTATTGGCAGGTCATATGAAATATTAAAGATTTTTATCTTTACTGTTGATTTTCCAAAGTTGCTTTCTAATGAAACTTTTCTCCAAAGCATAGTTGAATAATTAAAAAAATATATTGGTACTCCAAGTATGAGTGAAAATTTCTTTGCAAGCTGCTTGATTTATTGGTCTTCTCCCAAATGCATTGTCATTTCCAAGCTTTCATTTTCTTTGCTATATTGTTTACATTTTACATAAGAATTAGCTGGAATAACTAAGGATAAAATGGCAAAATAAAGTTGAGTAATGAAAATTAATAGTGAGACTGACTGTCAAGGGGTCTGGCATTCTCCTAGAGCTGAAGCTTAGTGTAAATGTGCAATAGCTGGAAAAGGAAGAACATTTTATGTTAATAGTGTGTTCTCCAGCGTAGCTGGCTGGATGGTGTAGTAGCATTTCACTGCACTGCCAAATGGGAGACCCCCAAATAGGGAATGGATCTGAACTTACACTCACTGGCTCAACGGAGCCTGACTCACAATGTGAAAGTGACGTGTTGGCCTCCAGAGAGGAGAGTCCAGCTGCACCTCCAATTAACTGGTCAGTGAATGGGTTTTGTTAGACCCTCCAAGAGGGACAGTTTCATCAGGAGTAGGAAAAAATAAAACAAGACATACAGAGACCCCATAAAATACAAATGATTGTTCCCAAGAGATTTGAGAGACACAGTCAAGCTACAGTGATTCCACAGCTGCTCTGTAGCTTGTGCATCTGGCTTCACAGGTAGAAACGACTGGGGAAGAATGGAGTATAACACAGACCAGGGTCCTAGCAGAATGCAGAGGGTAAACAGGTGGAAACAGGGGTCAGTTGGGGGTTCTTAAGAAATGACTTATGTGCAGCGTACAGAAGTTCTAGCACATACTTCTTGGAAGCCAACACCATATAATACATGAAGCACAGGCCTAATCAGTTCTCGTTTCTCTCTCGTGTGGCCATCAAAAACCTGCCTGTTGCCTGTTTGTTCTGGATATTCTTTTAGAGCAAGTCAGCTTATATGACGGTAATATTCATTGCAAACATAGTGCTTTTCTTTATTCCTTATAGTGCTGCTACAGCTATTAGTCATACAATGATTTGTGTGAGCAAACTAAAGGCTGCCCAGGAGTTCTTCACTTTGCAGTCGATGACTAAGCTACATGTTATGGCCACATTGGAGGATTACACTTTTTAACCAAAAGACTAATGGACTCAAGTATCAAATGTTCAATATTTGTCCCAGGAGATTTTTCAATACAATTCATAATTGTGTGTGGCAACCTTTATGAAGCTTTTAGGATTCCTGCAGATGCTGTGGAATGGTATGATGCATGGCAAGAGCATGGTAAAAGATGTGTGATGGGCTGGCTGGTAGTGACTTAGCCCAGGGGTTTTGAAAGGGTAAAAGATGATTGGAGGACTTGAGATTCCCTTTCCTCACCCCAGACACTCACCCTCCATGTCCCCTGATTGGCCCCTGGGATCACCTGGAGGGGGATAAAAGGGGCAGCACAACTGACTCAGGGGAGACCAGTAAGGGACCATGAGGAAGGAGATTCAAAGAGCTGGGCCAGCGAGGCAGAAGCAGTTGCCCCAGAAGAGCCTGAAGGAGTGGAACCTGCAGGCAGCAGTGGGGCCTTCAGCAGCACGGCGTGCGGCTGGCAGAAGAGGATCCCCACTGGGCTCCAGGATTGCCTATGAGAGGCTGCAGCCAGCAGGAGAGGCTCCCCAGCTCCTGTAAGGATCTGAGCAGTGACCTGAGATGTTCCCAGCTCTGCTTCCAGCTCCTCCAGTAAGAGGCCAGGCAGCTCAACATGAGGCTGGGGCTCCTAGAAAGTCAAGACCCCTAACAGCGTCACAGTATTAACAGTGGCAGCTGTGTGGTTGAGTTTCTGCCTACCACCTAGGAAGACCTCAGTTTAAGTCCTAGCTGGGGTGAGTGAAGTAACAGGGAGAAAATCTTGTTGCAGTGGAAAGGGGTCATTGTGCTTTCTCCTCTTCAAGTACCTAGGCCCTATATTCCTTGTTATTTGACATTTTGTATTTTGTGCGTTTTATATTTCACCAACCAGTATTGTGTGTTCTGTTGTTTGTGTTTTATATTTTGTTAACCCTGTCTTTTGTCAACTGGATGAATATGTCTGTGATTGTAAGTGTCTAACCTTTGTTGAATCCTGCCTCCTCGGGGCATTGTAGTGTCCCCTATACCCCCTGGTTATGTTTCCAGTACTGTTCTCTCATTAAAAGGTATATGGTTAAGTCCTCATTGGTGGTCTGGCTCTGCTCTGTAGGGGGAGGAGAGTCCCTACACCTCCCACAGTGCTTGTGCACCTGCTTTGATCTCTTCAGTTGGAGAGGGGGTACCTCTTGGAGTACCACCCGGGTTACAGATGCATGGTAAGAGCCTGAATCAGGGTGAACTGGGTGCTTTTACTTGTGAGGGCTTTGTGAACTCTCTTTATATTATTTAACCAACTTTACTGGATTTTGTGTCAGAGACTAAGGTCTCAAGAGCAGTCACAAAGGGATGCTTTGCATGTCTCCCTGGCATATTTCAGAATGAGCAAGCAGGATTGGAAAGAGTGGAGGTGCTTAACAACATCCTAGCTGGGACATGCTTCTGCCCCATGAATAGAGTAATCATCTTTTCTAAATCTCAAAACAGGACAACTTGAGTGGTGTTACTTAACTGCTTCCATGTCAAAGGTCCTCCAGCATATTACAGTAGTCTGCTACCCCCACTCTCCACCTTCAGCAAGTTCAGCTGTCTTAGGCCCCAGTCAGGGTGGAAAGAGGGTAAGTGAAGTGATACAGAATGCCAAAATATCAGCAACCTCTTATCATTTCCCATGACAGAAGAGCACAACTGCTGTATTCAATCGCAGCACTTTGAAATGCTTCAGCAGGAGGTTTCTGAAAACAGGACAAACTTGTTCATTTGAACAGACCATGTGATGCTCAGAACAGGTATGTAAAACAGAACTGTCCTGCCCCCGCAGCCCTGAGCCATTCTTAGGCTAGGTTGTAAGACTGGTTTCTTCCAAGCCTTTAGATTATTCCCTGATGTTGGTTCTGTAGCAAGTTGGTACTTCTCTTACAAGCCTATCAGGAAGTTAGAGACTAATCATCAGTAGAAGGCATGTGAAAAAGCACTTAATAAAATATAATGCCTGTGGGGTGAAAACAGTCTGGCCAAAGAGAAGCCTCTAAGAGGCTTAAAAACTGCATAAAAACTGTAAGAGTTGGAGAGATGGATACAAGCCACACAGTTAGGATTTGTCCACTTTCCAAAATTTGGGAGTTTTC
The DNA here is from genome assembly GCF_001723895.1 of Crocodylus porosus. NCBI lineage: Eukaryota > Metazoa > Chordata > Crocodylia > Crocodylidae > Crocodylus > Crocodylus porosus. Next base: position 4,374,644 of record NW_017728916.1, read on the forward strand.
AACTCCACTATTTTTTCTTGCCTCCTGATGCAGAGAAGAGGCGGCTGTGAAATTTAAGATGCAGTTTGTGGGGTGGAAAGTTTGGATCTAAGGATTCGGTACAAGTCATCTGAAAGTAAAAAGCACCCTAGTAACAAGAAATTTCTGAAGGGATAATAAATACAAGTTATTGTTCCTGACAAGAATAATTTCCTGAACCAATCCCAAAAGCAAGTTCTTGATTATACAATGGAAGTTGCACAGGATAATTCAGCAAAGATTGAAAGAACCACAAGCATCGCCCATTATGGCCTAGTTGTTGCAAACAATAAATGAGATATGCCAATGCCTGGAGAGGACAATCTATGAAATGTCTTCCTGATTCCAAAAAGCATTCCCCTTCCCAGTTGCCAGGTCTCCTTGATAGCAAAATGCTTGAAGTGCTACATGATTAAGCAACGTGTGCCTTCCCCCTAGCAATTGTGAAAAACAAGAAAAACAGCATGAGAAGAAATAGCTCATGCTTATCATTACCTTTTATTGTCTCCTGTTGTAACAAAAGCAATATGTAGGCCTCCTGTAAGAGTGACATCATCTGTAGAATTCTATGACGACTTAGTCTAACTTCCTAATATGTATCATCAAGAAACATGGGCTCTGCATTCATCATTATATGTAAAGGGACACATTGCATTGATGTAAATCAACTGTAATTCCACTCTGCTTGGATAAAACTAGTATAAGTGGTGGGAACAGGAGAACAAGGCCCAAGCTATATAACAGCATGAATGGAATAGACCAACATAGATTGACATATCTTTATTAAGTCATCACATACAAAATTAGTTTGTAATGAATAAAACAACTCAGAATGAACAGGAAACCAGTTGCCCAAACTGGGCCAAAAGAATTTTTCCCCATTGAAAACCTGGACAAGTTGGAGAGCAATTCTAGCCATCATTTCCATTCTACAACTTCCCTGCAGCCTCCATCTGATGCCAAAGCTCAACAGCTGTGGTGCGTTCAGTCCTCGTAAGCATGGCAGGCTTGCCTGTGGCAGCCTGGCTTGAGGGCTTGAACCAGAAGGCTCAGACCCATTGGGGGGGCATACCCCTTCCCCACCAATCAGGAGAAAGTAAGAGAGAGGCTTGCCCCACCCTGACCTAGGGGCAAGGTGAAGAAGAGGACCTGAGGGGGAACTAACCCCTCAGGCTATCCAATTGGTCCATTCCCAATCTGGAGGGTAGAGCCTCCAGAAGGAATAAAAGTCGGCATGCCCAGCACATGGCCGGCTTTGATGTGGGACGACAAAGAAAGGTGGCAGAAGAGCTGGTAGAGCTGACTAGCAGGATGGAGCAGTTGCCTCGGAAGCGCCCTGAAGATGCCTCTGCCAAGTGGGAAGCAGCAAACGGCTGCATCCTAGTGCTGCCATGGAGGGAGCCATGGCATCAGTGCACAGACTGGTGCACAGAGGGTCTGGGGAGCAGATGGAACCTCAGCGGCCCCAACCCTACACGAGCCAGGAGCCCTTGGTGCACAGATCGGGGCACAGGTCTGGTAGAGCTGAAAGGACCTCAGCTGCAGTATGAGGCAGTGTACATCCCCAACCTGACATGAGGCAGGAGCCCTCGGTGCATGGAGTGGTGCACAGTAGGCCTGTGTGAAGCACCTAGTATTCGCTTTGGATTTGGATTCGGCCAACTCAGGGCACAGTGATCGATTCAGCGATTCAAATCGCTGTCCCAGTTCGATTAGGCTGAATCTGATTCAGAGATTCAACAGCAGCCAAATCTCTGAATCTCCGAATCAGCCAGGCCAGGCCCATCCCCCGCCCCTCTCCTAGGCAAGCTGACTACCCCAGCTCCCAGCACTGTTAAAATGAAAAAAGGCCCAGCTCACCGGGTGTTGCCAGGCTGCCCTGCACTTCCCCATGTTGCATGAGGGGCTCTGCATGAGCACCCTGACCCCCTCTTTGCTCCCCCAGCCCCCCCATGGGTGCCCCACATTGGCCAGCTCCAGTCCTTTAAGAACCCCCCCAACCCCCCCCCCAAGGACTCACCAGTCCTGCCGGAAGGGGGTGATCTCCACTGCCCCCCACTTCCCTGCACCACATGGGGGGCTCTGCACAAGCCCCTGAAGCCCCAAGACAGTTGCAGGAGCAGTGAGTCCCGGGGCTTTTCTCAGCTTTTTTTTTCTTAAAGGGCCAGAGCTGGCCCAGGTGGGGTACCCGTGGGGGTGCTGGAAAGCAGGGGGGTCAGGGGGCTCATGCAGAGCCCCCCATGCAGTGTGGAGCAGTGGGGGCAGCAGGGATTGCCCCCTCCCCCACCTGGCAGCACCTGGTGAGTACCGGGACTTTTCTTTAAAGTTCTGGGGGCTGGGGCAGGTGGGGAAAGCTATGGGGAGGCTGGGGGAGCAGGTGGGAGTTGGGCGGCTGAGGGATCAGGGAGGCTGCAGGGGTCCCCCCATGGTCCCCTCCCCCCTCCCCCACCTCTAGTACTTACCAGCTCGGAGTCAGCTGCAACTCCCTACTGCAGCCACTGGGGACTGTCCAAATCATCAAAGCTCTGAATCTTTTCTGAAGATTCAGAGAGCTTTGAATAGATTTGGACCTTTGAATTGGTCCCGATTCGATTCAGATTCAAAGATTTGGCCACAAAATCAGGCCAAATCTCTAAATCAAATTGTAGCAAGAAACGTTTTTTTGCCTTTCCCTCCCCCTCCAATGTGAATCCCCTCCATATGGCAAAAAGCCCCTCTTACAATAGTTGCCCCCTTTTGGGGATGTCTTCTCTTTTCTACCTTTTCTTCCTTCCTCCCTCATCTTCTTTTACTATATTATTATTATTTTTATAGAATATGAATAGAATGAATATAGAATATACTTGTAATAAAAATATAGTTTGTAGATGCTTTTATGGGTATAAAATAGTATTCTGCATCTGTATGTTCCCCCCACCCTCCCATTGTATTTGGTTTATTTGTTGTCTGTGCCATGGCATTTCACCCTTTTATGTTTTATATTCTATGCTTTTTAACTTTGTAACAAATATACTTTAAGTTTAAAAATAAGTTGTACCATGTAACAATGTTAGCAAGGGTGGGAATCAAACTGCACCTTCTCTGTATGGAGCTGGTCCCTAAATTAATCTTGCCTGATTGTATAACACAGTAGCTAGACAGGATAACAAGTTAATGAGAGGCAATTAACACCTAGGAAACCACAGACTAAGGGGAGCAAAGGATCAATACAGAGCCAGGAGCTCCCTGAAACTTCATTATTAAAGGTACAGAAGCCCTGGTTTGAATTGATCAATGCCGAAGACCAACTCTTGGGACTGAATACTTTCCCCACCCCCAATCATCTGCCCCCAGAGCCCTATTCATCACAGCAGTGAATTAATCAGACGTCATCAACGGACTCCCAAGACTGCACATACCTGCAGACATGACCCCTGGAGCTGACAGCTGCCATCCAGCAGCCACCAAGGGGGACGTCTCATGAGGTCAACAACCCCTGGATTGGGTAAGTGTGAAAATTGGGGAGTCACCAAAGTCTGCCAGAGAGGGATAAAAGGCAGCAAAGAATGACCCCCAATGGCTCCCTCTTTGACCTGACCAGCACCCTGCCTGCCCAGCCAGAAGGACCAGCCAGCGACCCCCTTCTGAAGCAACATCGCACTGAAAGAAGCCTCGACTGGCCATCAACAGCAGACTCCAGTGCTTGGGGATAGGTATATCTTGACATTAGTGCTTAGTATTCATGGCTAGCTACTGTGAGTTTGTGTGTGTGCATGAATACATGTGTTTGAGGGGATGAGCCCCAAGGTTTATGATCTGACTTTTGCATCTGTCTAATAAACTAGAAATTTATGATGATCCTGTGAGTTGGTCCTTCGTAGACAACAGAATCACCACCTGAACCTTCACACAGCCCTAGTGCACAGGACTCCAGAGCTGACGGGACGCCACAGCTGCATGAGGCAGCATGGGTCCCCATGCCTGCATGAGGCAGGCGCCCCTTTGGTGCACAAGGCAGTGCATGGGGCTAAGAGCTGAGCGGAGTTGACGGGACACCGTGGCTGCACGAGGCAGCATGGGTCCCCATCCCTGCATGATGTAGGCACCCCTTTGGTACACAGGACAGGGCTGAGAGAGTGCTTACAGGCCCGGTGGCTACACAAGGCACATCAGGCTTTCCTGCAGCAAGCAGCAACTGGACTAGTCAACCACCCTAGTGAGTGAGGATGCCCCCTCATCCAACCCACAGATAGTGATGCACCTAGCCCTCCAAAGTTTCTGGGACTCATGAGTTACCCAGGAAGAGAATTTCCACAGGGGAGGAGGGACCCTCCCCATTTCAGGTGATCAAAGGAAAAAGGGGATGATACTCCCTTGGAATGTAGAAAGGAATCTAGGGCCACTGTTTGTTAAGGGTGGTTTCATGGTTAAGGGCCCCTCCTAGTCGGGTGACATAGGAGAGGATTATGGTATCCTTTAGGTAAAGGGATCCTTCCCCAGGTATCATTTCTTTTTTGGACACAGCTGCTATGTCATTGTTGTGTTCCCATCCCCATCTGGGGATCCTTGTGTCTTTGGGATTTTTGTTGTAACCTTGCATCCTTATTATTGTATTATGAAAGGTAGTAAGCTGCCCTATACCTGAATCCATTGTACTGGTCATCTTTATGTATGTATATCTAATTTTATGTAATCTTATTGTGTATGTTCAATTATTGTCCCATCACTGACAGATTTTCTTTTTGTTGATTTGTCTAACCTGTGTTTTATCACTGAGTGTTCCTTTGCCTGCTGCCTGGAGGGCTGAGAGCTGAGCGGAGTTGACGGGACACCGTGGCTGCACAAGGCAGCATGGGTCCCCATCCCTGCATGAGGTAGGCACCCCTTTGAGGCTGCATACCCCAGGGGCTGCATACTAACTGGAAGGTCACAGAGGATTAAGGCCTGTGCCTGAGTTCAGGATTAATAAGAGTTATTGTTTGTGTAAACCTATAATTGTACATAACACACATGCAAGTTTATGTTTACAAGTTTTATATTATATTGTACCATTAAACCTGTAAATAGTTAAGTATCACTGGGTGTCCCTGGTCTCCGCTCTGCTCTGTAGGGAAAAGTGGTGAGCTGGCCTGTAGCTAGGCAGTCATGCTCCCACAGCATACATGTATCCACTGACATCTCTTCAGCTGAAGAGGGTTGCCACCCGGGGTACATAAGGATTCCTATTTGGTCACACATTTGCCTTTCCCACATTCCTCTTCTCCATCTTCAGAACAACACAAAATAACAGACAGACTGCTGCTTCTTTTATGCCAGTCATTGTCATTCAAACACACCGAAGAATCTCAGCACCCTTCAGAGCCAGACCACAACAGTGATACTTTGATATCCTTTCTGAGATACCTATTCCCATTTTTAGTTAGAAGGACCAGAGAGTGAGCGTGATCCCATATATTTCAGGTGTTGCTCTGCTTCAAAAAAGAGATTTAATTGTCTGGATACACAGTTCAAGCCCGACCCAAATCAAATGTCCAAAGTATTAATTATCACTCTCTGTTAGCAAATAGCAAAAATGTATCTGATTTTCTCCTGGGAACATGTGAGTTAGATGATGGCTTTGCTGACCACAGTCTTATGAGCGTGGATGTGGAGCTACATTTCACCAAAAACAAGCAAAGGTTTGGAAAGCAGCAGCATTTGAAGAAGCTGCACCTCCTATACCTATTAAGACAGTGCTGTATCTAAATTACCTATAAATGCAGACAGCAGCAGAGCTAACCCTTTGTGCTGCCTTTTCAAGTACTGATCACCAGAGACCATGCTCTAGCTGCTGTTCACCTTGTGTCTGTGGAACACAAGCACCAGGAATGCACTGTGGTGGAGGGGAAGACTGGCTCATGGATGGCAGGCTGGGTTCAGGCAGTGGATCCCCCTGCCCCACTTCCCTACCTACGCCGTTCTGCCTCTGTCACTTTCTTAATAAGTACCTCCCTCCAGTGACTCAGTGTCTTGCTGCCACATGTCGTGCCCTTCACCCTTGGGTCACAGATGGCAGCCAGCATACGCACTGTGTTGGACCCCAAGGGTTCAAGCCTTTTCCTAAGGCCCTCCTTCAGCCGCCTCACCAGTGCCTGCACATCTGGTGAAAGCGGCCTGCCCCAGCCAGGAACATCGGCCCCCAGGAAGCTCTCCATTTGGCTGCGGAGGTCCTTCACTATGGGGACCACCTGGCTGAGGAAGGCATCAGCAGCACTGAGGGTCTCAGTGGCCTCGAGGAAGGGCTTGAGGACCAGCAAGATCTGGGAGATGGCATCCCACTCAGCTTTGGTCAGGGGGCTGCTGATCCCAATCTCCCCAAGCATGGCCAGCTCATAGATGGCCTTCTGTTGCTCCACCAGCCTCTCGAGCATCAGGTATGTGGAGTTCCACCGAGTCTCCACATCCTGGGTGATTCTGCACTGCGGTACATTTAGCCCTGCTTGTTTGTCCCACAGCATCTTGCCCCCCTTGATGCTCCGGTGGAAGTAGCCCGCCACATTCCTGCATCTGGAAATGAGTCTGCTCATGTTGCTGGCACCATCAGATGTAAATTATGTGCCACACAGCGAATACCAGCGAAGTTGGCCTCATGGCCTGCCTTGACCATATTGGCCCCATTGTCGGTGACCATGAAGCCGTGGGTGAGCTCAACCTGCCCAACGCCCAGCCACCCCTGCACCATGCGGTTCACGGCCCTCCTTATCTCTGCTGCTGTGTGGGACTCATCCATCACCTTGGTGTGAAGGAGAGCCCACTGACGGCCTGATTGGCCACACCAGTGCCCTGTGAGGGAGAGGTACGCATGATCTCCACCCCAGCTGCTCCAGATGTCCAAGGTGAAGTGTACGGTCGCCTGCGGACCTGCCTTGTGCAGCTCCTCCCGCAAGTGCTCCCTGCATGGTTCATATAGGGAGGGCACCACCATCCTGCTGAACGTGATGCTTGTGGGCACCTGGTAGGATGGAGCCAGCAGTGCCAGGAGCCGCCTGAACCCTGGCCACTCAACAAAGGTGAAGGGCTGGCCATCCAGAGCAAACATCTCCCCAATGGTCTGGGTGACCTTGCTCACATTTGCAACTGGTCCCTTTTGCCCCCAGTGTTCCAGGGTGCCCTGCCTCTGCTGTGGGGGGATGGGGGCTGTGCAGCGAGTGGGGGCCATTCCTGTGGCAAAGGGGTGGTACCTGCCGAGATGATTCAGCATCTCCGAGGTGGTCATGCGCTTTGTTCCCTTGCCCCGGCTGATTTTGGCTCGGCAGTGCACACAGATAGCAAACGCGGGACCATCTGCCAGCTCATAATGATCCCAGACCATGCTAGGACTAGGCCTTTCCCTCTGGCGTGCGGGTGCACCTGTGGGTGCTGCTGAACTCTCCCCCTCTTCAGCAGTCAGAGGCGCAGCAAGAGAAAGAACAGACTCAGCTGAGCTGCTTGCCTGCACCTGCACAGAGGCACCTTCTGAAGTGCTTTTTGGGAAAGACCTCATGGCTTGAAAGGAAAAAACCTGAGAGGGGTTGAGCACAAACTGGACTGATTCCCCCTCCTTCCCCAGAACTTCTCTTGCCAGGGCACTGAGATCCAGATCCAGCGCCAGCTCTTCTTTTGGCGCGGGAAGGCTCAGCATTGGCAGTGACACAGGGGTGGAGCGCGCTGCTGTGCTGGTTGCGCTTATGGTGGAAGAGGTTGTGGCTGCTGTATCTGGGCATGAGAGAGTCTCAGGCACAGGCAGTGGCTCTGGTGGCACTGCTGCTCCCCTCTCTT
>NW_017728916.1:4382947-4398536 GCF_001723895.1 Crocodylus porosus
TGGAGAACACCAGCAGCTCAGAAACTGACCCCAAGGCAGAAAGCAGGGAGCTGAAAAACTGCTGCCTTTTATGCATTTTCTCTGGCCCTCCCCCAGAGCACTGGGATTGGGAGGGACCTCAGAGAATGCTGACAGGTCACTGGCCAGCCACACATGTCAGTCATGAAAGCACTCCTTCCCCCTCTCCTCCCCCCACTTACTTTCCTTTTTTTTCCCCCCCACAGGGAATCCAGTATAGGCAAGTCAAATATTTGACCCATGCCGTTAATATTCGACTTCCAGTATTCGATTCGACAGCTATTCGACCAGCTGCTATTTGACTTGACTTTCACTTTTCAAGGTTGAATATGTTGAATATTTCTCAAATCGAATATTAAGTTGAAGCTTTGCACAGCCCTACATCTGTGCAGTCTAACAGGGGGTACACCAGTACTCTCAGGGGGTGCACGTGCACTGCCATGCACCCCCTACGCATTGCCACTGCAGGTACATGTTAATGGCATCATGTGTACAAGTGCCCCTGAGTTACAGAGGAAAAACTGGCCCCATGCCTGCTCTGCTTCTCTTAGTGGGTGGGTATATCGAATTACTTAAAATAACTTTTCCTACTGACGATATTTTTAATTTCACTTCTGCTGTATAGTTTCTCTGGCAGTTAACTGGAGAACTGATAGATTTTTTCTTCATTACATGTGACAGGTAAGAAAACCATCAAATAGCTTTAAAAATATTTCTTGCCTTGAAAAAGTGCCAAACCAGGTTCACTTTATTGCATACACCCCATACTCTGCCATACCATCTGTTGTTCCCAGCTCCACAACTCATCCCATGGGTGAAACTGCACAGGATACATGGTGGTGCCATTCAAAAGGTTTTTCCACTTTACCCATGTGGTTAATTTTACTCTCTCTAAATCCCCTATTATTACACATTCTTTAAGTATTTTCTTTAAGTATTATGAGAAAAGTTCAACATATGTCAGGAATTTTTTCCTTTACTTGTGGGGGGAAGGGGACATACTTAAGACTATTTTCTGTGCTATGAAGAAGGCTTTATGAAAGAAAGGGTTGTGTGTGCTTGGAAGTGTCTCTGTAAAGGTTACTAGGGCCACTGCAAAGAAGAATTGAGATTTTCAACTGAGATGGCTCAAGATGAAGAAGAGTCAGGACCATTAGAGATCAAGAACCAAATTCAACCTTGCTGGTAGCAGCTGCAATTCTCACTCAATCACCAAAAAAGGAATTCTGCTCATTTATGTCTTGGATGAATTGTCACCCAAGAGTTCAGTCCATGCATTTAGCTCTCATAGTGAAGCTCCTGGCATGCCATGCCTGGCACAGCCAATATTAAATGTATCTGCCAGCATCACAGACTCACACTCTATAATGAAGCCACCGTGTAGTTGCATTAGGATTCCAGACATGTTTGTCTTCCATGAGCAGCTGTACACATAAAAACTGTGGTGTAAATGGTAGTGAACAAAAGGGGCCACAAATGGTGCAAAGCAAGTCAGCAGGACTTTACTAGCAAGAATATGGCTAAACACTCCTTTGCTGTGCTTGCCAGCTCTCACCAGTGCTTAATATCTCTCTGACATACTGAAATACCATTTTTTCTGTCATCTAATGACAGAAGTGGAGAAGTATGGGTACCTGCCAGTTTTTAAGCAAAGCATGTGCTTCCCATGTTCTTCTATGCTTCACTTCCCTTCACAAAAATAAACTAGAATTGGGGACCCCATTCATAGAAGACAATCATTAAATTGTTCCTTTTAGAACAGTGCCAGTAAATCTTGGTCTTCTATAAAATATATCAAGGTCCTAAGGGTACATGTAATAGTGACCCATGTAAATTTTTCCAGTAATACAAGATGTCTTGTGAAATCTCACAATGGTCCACATTATTATAACCACGGGATCTTGTAAAAAGACACATTAATGATAGTGCATTCTATCTTGATAATAGCTCTATTAATGCATACAGGTGATGCATCATTAACCTACCTAAATGTGTTAACTTTTGTTGGTTTTTAAAATAATATCTGGCCTTCATAGCCATAGTGGAGAAAAATAACACCCGTCTGATGAGGTTTCCTTCATCAAAGATTGGGCTTTCTGAGTCACCTAATTTGATTTAACTTTCTCCAAATACTGTAAACATTGTTTTTGCTTCACTGAATCATTTCCTTAGAGTTTTATCCTATTCCCCAAACAGGATTTTTGTGCCTATGTATAAAATAACATAATTGAGATTTATTTTATTATAACTTTAACTAATGTAGTACATGTGGCATATAATATCACCCAAAGATCTCCTCAGAACCCAAACACCATGAGCAAGTAAAAATCAGGGACTTTTATGAGAACTCACAGGCTTAGATTTGAATTTCCTTGCACTTAGACTTGACACTCTGCCACCAAAGTCAGGGGGAGCTTTGCTGTTGTTTTCCTCCTAGAGATAAGAACAAATAATATGGCTGGCACATACAGACACACAGGTACAGCATTTCCCCCTCTTTCTAATGACATATTTTATTTTTAAAAATACTTTTTGAGAATATATGATTATGATCTTAATGTGAAGCAAGGTCTGGCATTCTTGTCATAGTCCAAACCTGTGATATTAAAGGTCACAATGGGCACATCTACACAAGATGCATTAATGTGCATTAGCTTAATTGAATGTGCATTATGGGCAAGTGTCTACATGTGTGCATCCTTAATGTGCATTAAAAATAGCAAAATTAGGCTAACTGTGCTTAAATTGGTTACCTGCAAGTACAGGTATCAAATTTAAGTGCAATTAGTTAAAGCGCATTAATGCACATATAGATACAACCCAGCACTAACTTTAGTGCTGGGTGTGCCCAGCCACTAGGGGCACATGGCAGGGCTACAGGGACTTGGCACTAACTTTAGCGCCAAGTCTCTGCATGTGTGGACCCTGCTAAAAATCGCTTAATGTGCATTAAATTTAGTCATGCTTAAATACATGTGTAGATGCGCCCAACACCAAATTGTCAGGAGCTCAGTGGCCATTTTGAATCATAGAATAATAAATGAAAAGGGCTGGGAGGGATATCAAAAGATCATCTACCCCTGCAGTTAGGTAGGATCAAGTTTATTTGGACCATTCCCAAAAAGTTTGTCTTATTTTTAAAAACCTCCGGGCCAGGTACAGACATGTATAAGACACGTACACTTTTACCAGTATAAGGGTGCATCTACACATTCATTAATGTACTTTAGGTAATGTGCATTAAATCTAGTACTATCATTGTGAGGTACTAGAAAAAGGTCCATTAGCCTATTTTAATGTTCATTAGTTAAACAGTTTTTGTGATGCTTTAATGCATATTTAAATAAGCTAATGTGCATTAAGGTGCACATGTACACATGCCCTAAGGAAACAGGTCTATACCCAAAACAAAACAGAAGCTTGGCACATGTAGATTGGTTTAAAAATGGTGGAGCCTGGTCTAAGATTTGCACCTCCTTCCCCCAAGGGGTGAATGTATGTTCTGTTCGCTGCTGATCCAAACTGCACTGCTTACAAAAAACTGCATAACTTAGATTAATTCCACATAGGGTTTTTTTAATGTCTCTACCTAGCCCCAGTGAAGAAGGCTCCACAAAATCCTTAGGGCACCTACTCCAATGGCTTACTGCCATAGCAGTGAGGAGGTTTTTCCTTAGTAATCAATCTAAATCTTCTTTCTTTCAAATTTAGACAATTACTTCTTGTTCTTCCCCTAGGGATCATGGAGAAGAACTGATTACTGTCCCCTTTAAAACAAACTTTCACCTAGATGAAGACTAACTGTGTCTCCCCTCAATCTTCTCTTTTCTAGACTAAATAAGCCCAATTCACAGTAGTGTGACTAAGGCTGAGCAAGCAGGGCATTAGCCCTGGGTGCCGCCTTAGTGGGGGCACCAGAATGGTGGCCACCTGGAGAGGCCTCACTGCAGCTGCAGCAACTTTTTCTTATTCTGCTTATGAAAGAATCTCCACACATTTGCACATATGCACACATTTGGGAGTTCCCCTTTAATTTTTAACAACATGAAAGAACATTTCCTTGGTACCAACTGCCTCCTTATTAGCAGTTCAGAAACTGCTGGTCTGCCTAGCTTTGCCGCTCAACTGATTAAAGAAACACAGGTACAAGTTAGCACAGGAAATAAAACAGCATGGCTCCCTTCCTTCTCCCAGGTTCTTCAAGCCAACAAGAGCACAGCAGCTCACACACACATGTATTTACTTACATGACAGCCACGCATTTTTTCCTGAAATGTTGCCACCAATAACTAGACTGCAGCCATTACACACATCAAAGAAAGTATTAGTGCTAAACAAAAGCTTTAATTTTGTGTTTGGACATCTATCTGGATTGTCTCATCTTACAGACAAGGCTGAATGAGGAGTTGAACACGATGGGCACCTTGCAGTGTGGGCTTTTAGTGAGGGGGAATTCCACTCTTCAAAAATGTGCGTGTTTAGGAGATATACATTTGGAATCTTTTTGGTTTTGGTTTTTTTTAGAAGTTTGGGTGCAGCCCTTACTTATTTTTCAAAATCTTGAGGCAACATTCAGTGTTGTGGCTATCATATGATGAGTAAATGTGGTATTTTATGAGCCCCTGTGCAATTCCTCTGACTACTGGCAACTGCCGTGGGAAGACTGACTGCCATGTAGGCAGTTTAGGTTTGAGTCTTAGTCCCAGACTCCTACCCCTAAGACCAGAAGAGGAGTAACTGCATCAGAGAGAGCAGGAGGGGAGGAAAGTATTCCTCAACAGTGATTCTTTTGTGCAGGTTAAGCATGGCATTGCTAGGTCACAAGTGAAGGAAGTGTTTGTTATCCAATGTTTCTCAGCTAGCATAAGTGATTATAAGACAAGGTTAAATGAAAGGAAAGAAGTTGATGCATGACTCTCAGATAAAGAACTAAGAAAAAGACAACTTGAGAAGAACAGAACACAATTAAAAAATGGTCTCCATGGTGTAAATGGGTAAAAACTTAATGAATTGGGGCCCAAAGAAAAATGCCTGCTGACCTCTGTAAGATTAAGATTTGGTTTTGAACATGACCATTTGATATGCATATATGCATAAGTCCAATGTACTCTTCAGAACAGAGTTCATCCCAGAACTTAATCTTGGTTTTGCTAAATGCTGCTATATACATTGCTCTTGAATATAAGACTAGAGGTTTGCAAAAGTTTGTTTTCAGCCAAATAAGATGGGGAACAAAATTAAAGCTATGCTGTGGGACTTGACATTTCAGAACACATGGGAAAATAATCCTGTAAGTATAAGAATAAGCTACTATAGACATTTTCTGCCAAGGATTACTTAATCATTGGAGGTTTTTATATAAAAAAAAAGATGGTTATAAAAGAAAAGTTTGTTAATAAATTAATCACATTTGGAAGAGTAAAGATTTAGTGTTTTCATATTAGAATCCCCAGACTCTGAACTCTCCATTAAATCCTTACTTTGAGTAAGACATGTGACAGGCTGGCTGGCAGTGACCTGGCCCAAGGGTTTTGAAAGGGCAAAAGATGATTGGAGGACTTGGGATTCCCTTTCCACACCAATCTGGTAATGATTTGGCCCAGGGGTTTTGAAGGGGTAAAAGATGATTGGAAGACTCGGGATTCCCTTTCCACACCAATCAGGCTCTAGAGACTCACCCCTCTGTGTCCCGAATGGCCCCTTGGGTCACCTGGAGGGGAATAAAAGGGGCAGCGTGGGCTGACTCAGGAGAGAGACCAGCAAGAGATAACAAGGAAGGGGCTTCACAGAGCTGGTAAGAGCGGAGCCAGTGGGGCAGGAGCAGGAGCAGTGCCTTGGAGGAGCCTGAAAGAGCAGGACCTGCAGGCAGCAGTGGGACCCTCAGCAGCGCGGCGTGTGGTTGGCAGGAGAGGCTCCCCACTGGGCTCCAGGATCCCCTGGGAGAGGCTGCAGCCAGCAGGAGGCTCCCCCCGCTCCAGGAAGGATCTGAGCAGAGACCTGAGAGGTTCCCAGCTCTGCTTCCAGCTCCTCCAATCAGAGGCCAGGCAGCTCCATGTGAGGCCAGGGGTCTTCACCTTCCCAGAGCCCTAACAGCAGGACCAGTGCTACCAGTGGTGGCTGTGTGGCAGCATTCCCCCTACCATGTGGGAAATCTAGGTTCAAATACCAGCTGAAGTGACTTGGAGTGAGTGAGCTAACAAGAAGCAAGCCTTCTTGCAGTGAAAAAGGGCCATTGTGTTTTCTCCCCCTCCAGGTACCAAGGCCCTATGTTTCCTTGTCATTTGACATTTCGCATCTTGTGCCTCTTTATATTTCACCAACCCATATTGTTTGTTCTACTGTTTGTGTGTTATATTTTGTTAACCCTATTTTTGTCATTGATTGTAAGTGTCTAACCTTTGTTGAATCCTGCCCCCTTGGGGCATTGTAGTGTCTACTATACCCTCTGATTTATGCCTATGTTCCCAGTATTAAAAGGTATATGGTTAGGTCCCCATTGGTGGTCTGGCTCTGCTCTATAGGGGAGGAGAGTCCCTACACCTCCCACAGTGCTTGTGCACCTGCTTTGATCCCTTCAATTGGAGAGGGGGTACCTCCTTGGAGTACCGCCCGGGTTACAGACATAAACAGGGGCTCAGCATATAGAAAAGTTATTCTGTTATTGCTTATATGCCTTTCAATTGCACTCTGCATATTATCTGAAACATTTAGAGAATATTCTTTTTACATTACAGCTGTGAAATTCCCCTGCATCAAACTGTTTGTTTCTTTCCATTGTGGACAGTGGCAGTTATTCAAATTATGCTGTATCATGGGTGACTGGTGCCTCCTGAGTCTGGGGAGGCACCCGCAGAAGCCAGCATTGGTGATGGGGCTGGTGAGCACCCACAGATGCCGCATGTGGTGTTGGTGGTGGGGACAGAGCTGGCAAGCACCCACAAATGCTGGCAGCAGTGGAGATGGCCCTGTCAGGCGGGGCACGTGCCCCACCCTCCTCCTACCGGTCGCTGTAGCATGAACTGAACTAATGTAGCTGATGTTAACATAGAGTGTAATAGTAGTGCAATGCAACCATGTTAGTCTTGTCCTGTAAGCAACCTGAAAACTCCATTTTGTATCCTTCTGCTTAACGTAAGTGAATAAACTCTGCATAGACTTTATGAATGAATGTGTGTAAAAGGGTGAATAGTAAAAGAATGGCATAAAGATGGAAGAAGATTTAACTGTTTATGTAAGTAAAAAAGCACCAAATGTAAGTTACCAGTTAGTAAACTACTTAATGGCTGAAAAGTCCCTTTTAGGCTATGGCACTAAGAAGATAACGAGGAGCCAGATGGGCAGCAAAAACACTTCAAGGCTAAGATAAACTGAAAACTAAAGAAGAACAACTGCAAAAACAGAAGCTGGGTATGGAAAAACCCCAAAGCACTGAAACAAAAATGCCAATCCCTATAAAAGAACACTTTGAAAATGCCAAGTTGGGTGAGTCTCTTTCTCTGCTGCTGTTTCATCAGAGCACAGATGTATCTGTTCAACCTGCTCCAGTTGGTATCTTCAAATCTGCTATCTTCAAATCATCATCATCTACTCAATAAGCCCGAGTTAGCCAACATGGGCTGATATTGAGCAACTATTGCTGGTAATTGTATCTGGTGTATGTGTAGATAAAATAGTTGTTTTGTGTATGTGCATGATGTGTGTAATGATGTGTATGATGATTTGTGTGCATTAGAATGGATAGTGTGTCCGAACCTCTATGTCTAACTCATTTAATAATAAACGCGGTACCTTGCCTTATCCCCCTTTATAAAGTCTTGCTCGTGATTTGAGCAATAGGTTAATTTAACTAACATCACTTAAGCGTTGTATCATTCAGAATTTTTTTCAACAAAAGAACATTTAGTCTATAGAACAATTGTCTTCTTGTTTACATTTCTTACATTACTTTGACTTTGTACTGAATTTTAATAGCTCAAAAATTTGCAAAGAAATTCATAGGAACTCTGAAAAGATACAGATAAATTAGTCATAAGAATGACATTAGGGAGTTTAATTAACTGCACTGCATTTTGGACTCAAAAGAAAAGTTCTAGTAAAATGTATACATATGGCAGAATGGTCAAATATATTTTAAAAGACATATTTGGGGGGGCAGGGTTTAAACAGAGCAATCAGATATTTTTAACAGAAAACAACTCTTTCTTGTGTCCCAACTTTATTTTTGATTTGAAGAGTCTTTCACCAGTCCTAAACCAACAGTGATAAAAAAACCCCAAATTTAGCAAGTTTCAGAGCAACACAGCACTAGGTCCCAGATGTGTCATTATCATTTACTCTGACAGTGAGTATTCCATGTAAAAACTGCACTTTGAAACCAGAAGAGAAAATCAGAGGTACTGTTACAGTGCTGAGCACTGCCTTTGGGATTCATAACACTAAGAAATCTAAGCTAGCATTTCTGTGACAGTTCCAACAACCACTCCTGGCACTGTCTGATATGTAATACAACCTGAAGACACAGAGTATTGTTTCTGTGACTTGATGACCCCCGAACTCCCAAGAGACTTTCAAAATGGCATGAACACTTCTGGTAAAAAAAATAATCCAAAAAAAATTTATTTGTTATTAGGAAGTGATGTGCTTGGTGTTGTACAAAGCACAAAATTCTGGTATCCCCTCTCCTGCTCTGAAGATCTTATGTTCTAAACAAGAAACACAAGGAGAAGAGGATGCACTAGAAAAATCAAGCAGGAGGAATTAAGGCATTTGGGTAAACAAATACCTTGAAGTAACTATGGAAAAGGTGTATTTTCAGAAGGGATGCGAGTAAGCAGAAATAAACTGATAAAATGGAAATTGAGATATGCGCCACATGTTAGGGACTATTATGAAAAAAAATAAAAGAATGGGAGTGCAAGGAGACCACTAATGAAACAGAGAGGAAAGTACTAGTAATAAGCATGCACCTCATGGAAGAGCCTGCAAGACTTTGAGGACATGGATGATATGTTTGAGAGGCATATGGTGGTGTGCAAGATAGAGCTAATGGAGGGATGCAGAGAGTTAGGTGACAGGGTCAAAACAACCAGTGGGGCTGGTTTTAACAGCAGTTTGGGTACAGTGGGTGCATCTGCATGTGCAATTAATGCTATTTGGCTTAACTATGCAGTAAATTTACTGTGGCGTAAGCCCCTGCTTGTGTAGATGGTGATGCTTTACTGCGCAGTAGATTGATCTACTGCTCAGTAAAGCATCTCATGTAGACACAGCCACTGTATAGTGAATGTACTTGATTAATAAGTGTTCATTAATCCCTTTTTTTATTTTTATAAGCTGCAGGCAAGACTATTGTTCCAATATACTCTCTGCCTTTCAACACACTGGTTTATCAAAGCATTTAAGTACAGTCTTTGCCTGGAGCATATGCTTAAATCCCACTGAAGTCAAATTAAGTGTGTACTTAAGTTCTTTGATGAATCAGGGTCCATATCCACAATGAGAAAAAACCCAACATTAAAACACTAGAACAAATTGTGTACAGTGCCTTCCACTTTACCAAGAAGCACAGTGAGCATTAGAAAGGAGTAATCACAAATGTGCAAACAGGTGAGGGCTTGCTGTCCAAAGTTTGCATAGCTGACACATCCAGTACTGAGGCAGTTCTTATACAGATGACAAATACCTTTTAATGTTAGAAAATAGCTCCAGTTGAACGGTTTTTTTAAAAAAGATTTGTGACCATCCAGTGCCATGTTGCCTTAATTAGAATCTGCCTTTAAGGATGTTTCCTACGGCGAACTAAATGGGGGATACACTTGGGCCTTTCACTACAAGAAATGACATTTGTTATCTACCAGCACCAAAAGTATAAGAATGATATGAGCAAAAGAAAAGTTTTCAAAGGATCACTGTTATCTGGAACCCACAGCAGTAATGTAATGCTGGAGGTTTTATCCCCAAAATACAGTCGAGGTTAGCACAATTTGGAGCTTGGTGTTTTTCTTGGCTCATAACAACAACAAAAAAATTGTTTTGGCTTATATAATGAATTAAACTTAGCTTGTTTTTCTCTCAAGTGAATCTGCCATTAACTGAAAATATCTTTCCGATTAAGAGCATAAGTAGCTAGCATAATTTCTGCATCCTTGGAAGCAATCTCTTAATGTTCTTTTAGAGATGCTGGGTGGAAAAAAAGCTTGCTAACAATGCTTCAATCATAAAGCGCATGTTGAAGTTCTCTCTTACAGCTGAAAATGTGTTAGTATCAAATTTATAACTATAGCTTTGTATAAATCTATGACATTATATCAGATGGAGATATAAAAGATAAAAGTATTAAGTGCCTAATTGAGTGCAGGTGATTTGTAAATCTCTAATATTACTCATAAGCTGTAAGGCTTTTTTCTTCCCTCTTGGTTCAAATGCAACGTAATTTTGGCAGAACCCAGTGCAGCTTCAATCAAATTAAATCTTCCAAGAGCTGATTATGGAGTGCACATTAAAACCTGTCTTTGGAGTTTACCTGCTTGCTTTAATGGATTAATTGACAATATTGAAAGATCATTTTCAAGTTGAACAAAAAGAACAAACATTTTGGTGCATATCTTGAATTTGCTTTAAAATTTAGTTATTCTGAACTTTATGCCAAATCATGATTTGTTCTCCCTTTTGATGATGATAACACATTACATACCATCAAATAATTTGTTAAAGACAATAAGATTATGAAGTCCAAGAATGGTTTGAGTCAGAGTATGACAGATTAAAGGTCTCTAAATCTGCTAAAAAAATCTAGTCTGACATATTAACTTGACCTAAACCCCCAAAATGTTCCTGATTATATTCTCCCAATTGTGCTTTATTTTTGTTTTATTTTTCACCGTAGGAAATTAAAAAGGTTTGGTTGATCCTAGTCCAAGTTTTTAAATGTGTTGCAATGCTGAGGAAATAAAAGATTACTTGAAATACTTTTTAATAATATGTCATGTCAGCAGAGATAAAAGTTTATACTTAATGCCCTCAGCTGGCTTCTATCAGTATTGATAAGAGCGGGAAAAAAGTAATTTGTGTCCACACTGAGAGAAGGACCTGTGGTTCACCTTCCTTTTAAATCATGAGCTTATGTCATCATAATTATGACCATGTTTATTAAGCATGTTTGAATTCTAGTTTTAGGGAGAAATAAAATATCTGGGGTGAAATCCTTGCCATTAAATAAGAAATGAAGAGGAGAGTTCCTGTTGGTGCAGTACTTCAGTAGATTTAAACAAGGTCAGTGAAGTTATGACAATTAGTTTTGGCTGGAGACTTGACCGTCATTTCTTTTGAGCCAGGATTTCTCCCCTAAACTTGAAATGGTATCAGAGCTAAAACATAAAGGCCAGGATTGTCACAGGTGTTAAAAGGACTTAGATACCAAATTCTGAATTGAAGCTGAGCACCAAACTCCCACAGATGCCCTTGAAAATCCAGGCTTACGCTGAGACACACTATGAGAAAAGTGGCTTGAGGTTCTGTAGGTGCAATTCTCCCTGAAGTCATGGGGAAAGAGGGACCACAGAATAAGGCCTAAAGCTAGCAAAGGGAAACAGAAAAATCAGGACTCTGGAGCCCTAGATTTCCAAGTACTTTGCAAAGGAAGGTAAGAATTGCTCAGTGTTACAGAAGCAATTTATTCCCTTTGAAAGCAATGGGAAATTCTTTGCAGGATGTGAGTTACTGCCCCAATTTTATAGAGCAGGGAAGTGGAACACAAGTAGAAACAACAGGAAAAATCTATAAAAACAAGATGTCAAGAAATATTTGTAGAAAAGCTCCAGGAATCTTATGGAAAGCTCTGTAGTGGTTATTAATATTATTATTTACTACTATTACTAATGTACTGCCTGACTCAATTCCCATAAAGACAGGAGCTTTCCAACTGTATTTAAATGCATGGATACAGAAGTAAGTGTTCAGTTAGGGATCCAGGTCTGAAAATGACAACTTCCAGGGTCTAACTCAGCCCTTATTAAAACAGAGTCAAAGTGACACCTCTGACTGTCAGAAATGATGAGATCTCTAAACTACTTATGAATGTCTGGCATTCCTCAGTGCTTACCATGCTAAATCCAGGGGTGATTTCAGAAGAACAAACTAAACTGTCTGTCTTGACCTCTTCCTATGCAAATATGAATTTTTGTAACCTGCTTAGATCAGGGGTTGGCAACTTACAGCCTGTGGGCCAAATCTGGCCCACCAAAGGATTTCATCCAGTCTGTGAAGCCCAAACATTGACAGCAATTAGGTGGTGGTGGGGATTTCACAGCCAGGTCACTGGTGCATCAGTGGCAATTTGTTGGAAAGGAAAGCAGCAATGGTTTGGTGGCAAGCAGCAGCCCACCTTGGGCTCAAGGGTGTTATTTGGGATGCTGCTCCTAAATGGTTGCCGACCCCCTTGGTTATATAACATTAGCTACAGGAACTGTCCTAGGCTCAGTGAGATATGGTCTGCTTGTTTGCTGGATACTAAAAATCAATTTTAAATGATCAGTAGGTATTTAAACACTACAAAATCTGTTCCAAGCTGCAGGAGAAAATTTTGTATGCTTCATTTAAAAAGTCAACAGCATAATACTGCAATGTCTAAAGCATAGGATAATGTCATAATGGCAATAACTTTTCACAGAAACTGTTAAATATTTCATAGCCTGAGACCTGGGAATGTATATCTCAAGGACTTTAAATTGTTGCCTTGTTAGATATTTATTTGGACATGGATCTTATTGGACTTTGAAATAAATCCTGAAATGTAAAGCATTTAAATAAACAATTTTTGAGTATCTGTGGGATTTCTTGGAAAAGTCTAAAGGCAAGCAAAAACAATATCCACTTTCTTCAAAACTGTCAACAGGAAACACCGTGCATGAAAAGAACATGCTTGCATTCTCCATCTTAAACAAATGATTCTCTCAGCTGACCTATGAACTTCATTTTATCACGCCTTTTTTCATTAAGCTTTATCTGTTGCATCCAAAAACCTGCTCCTTATTAGTGGTTTGAAATGGATTACATATGCTCTCTTTTTAACAAATATATTTATCAACATCATCATTATCAGAGTACACATCAGAACGAGAGAACATCAAGTTTGTCGGTGTTCACTGATTTGCAGCCTAATTGGCTTCAATGGGATTCATCTCCTGTGCAAAGAGAGCAGGATTGGTCCTTTCCATTAGCATCACATAATATTATCACCCTTTTTGGTATAATGAAAGCCAACTTTAGCCTCCTTTGGATATGAACTTGTGGGAAGGAGAAGGGCAACACAAAGGAACAAAAGGTGATATCTACAGAGCCAGTTAAATTAAATACTACATTTAACTGGAAGCAGGAATTTTTCAGCTCTCCGAGATTGTGCGAACAGCTCACTCTGTATTTTCCTTAGGGAATGGGCACACAAATCAGCTACTGTGAGGTAGAGGAGGGCAGGGCTTTACGGCATGTTAGATGCTCTGTGGTAACTGCCCCATACCTGTTTCTACCCTGTGATAAACAATTTGTATGATACCGCAGGTTAGCCTGTATTTACCCTGGGTGAGAGCGTGCCCTTGACTGCACAGGAATCTGTAAGCCCCCTAAGGAAAGAAAAGAAAGGAAAGAATTCTCAGCCTGGCTTTGAAGGCCAAAACAAGTGCACCAACAATGCAAAATATGAGATCTGATCTACTCCTTCCACAGGCAAAACTCCCAGTCATGCCAGTGAACGCGAACCCTAAGTAAAGTATCTGCTGGCATGGCTCCAAAGACTGGATTCCACAGTCACCACTGAACTCTTGCATGAGACAAATAAAGAGCTGTAGAGAAACAGCAGTAACACATCAAAGTATTGATAGAAATGGATCATTTTCCACACCCGCTGACTCACACCCACAGGATGACATTGGCTCCAAGAGCCTGTGCTATAGATGCTGTGACCTGGACAATGAGCAGTCACAACTAACTCAAATCCACTTTACTTCCGAATGAGCCTCCGAGAGGGAGAAACAACCTGTGCAGTTTATCGTATGCGCATTAACTTTACACCCTTAGTCAAATCATCTTGACTTCCTGAGCGGCCCGTGCAGACAGTCTGTGAGAAGGATAGCTCAAGTGTCCAGCAAGCCCCAGCAAAAGCCAGAGCTGTCCTCTGTCTTCATGGCTCACTTTCTTTTCAGCTTGATTTCTATGTTACTTCAAATTAATTTACAGGGAGGACGGAGTATGTCTCTATTTGCCTCTTTTTCTTCCATTCTCTCCCTCATTTGTATTTGAAACCACTACATGCTATGCAACATAAAGACACAAAACACGTTTGGCTTTTAATATAGGTAGGGAAAATCCAACAATTGAACAATTTGGGATATCTCAGTTAAGGATATGCATTTCTCATAGCATAATTTTAAAAGTAATAATATTCATTTATTAATCTTGTAACTACGCATCTACAGCACGTACAATCTACAACATCAAATAAGAAGTAAGAACGTGTATTTTAGAGAGAGAAAGATGGCCAGAGTGTATGTAAAAACCAAACACACCAGGAAAAGGAAGCAAAAGAGGCTATTTTTCACATAAATCCTGTCTGCTGGTATCCTAGATTCAGATCTGTGTATTGAAAGAGAAATGAAAGGACAGAAACAGCAGAAGCCAGGGACTTTTAATTGTAACATTAATTATTAAGCCATAACCACTGGTGAAAAGGAAGGCATCACTCCTGTAGATCTCGGCTTTGGGGCTGGTTATTAAGTGCAAGGAGTGGGGAAGGAGTTGCTGTTACTTTTGTCCCCTGGTCATCAACAGCTGAGCTCCCCTAAAATGTTCTCAGGGCCTTGTTTTCTGTGTGGGCTGATAAAAGTGGCTCTAACTTTGGGCTTCCTTCCTCCTTTTCTGAGCCTATGCTGCCCTGGCAGGTTCCCTAATTCCCTCCAGCGATCTAATAACAGGTATTCAAGCAGAACAGATCTCCCTGTGCCTGCCTGGATCCTCACCCCTGCCGCCCAGCCCCATTTCCTCATGGCCTTTCTGTTTCCCACCAGACCTCAGCATTTCTCCTTTCCTCAGCTTTATGGGGGAAATAGGTCTGTGATCTCTGGAGCCATTGCAGGCCCTTTTTCTTGCTTAGGGGGTGATTGTTCAGGAATAAGAGAGTCCTTTGTGGGGCAGGGGGGACATGGTCCTTGGATGCTGCAGGTGGCCAGCAAACACTCCTGCCCTAGCAGTGGCCTGGCCTTTGTCTGCAACCGTGACTTCAAAAAGGATCACCTGGAAGCTGCAGGTGATGCTTTCAAAAGGACAATCAGTCCCCAAGCCGACAAGCTCCCAGCTTGGCCAGGGGGAGACAGAGGCTCCTGCAGAGCTCCCTGCCAGGCCCTGGCCCCGGCCCCACTGAGGCCCGGCCTCCAGGCTCCCGCGAGGGGCTGTGGTTTATACACCGAGTGCCTTCGGCGCGGCCCGGCCTGGGGGAGGGCGGCTGAGGGGGCCCGAGGCGCGGGCCCCGTCTGCGCAGCTCCCAGCTCTGGCAGCGGCGCCGTTGCAGCGGGCCCGCCGGCGC
>NW_017728916.1:4398730-4404201 GCF_001723895.1 Crocodylus porosus
AGCCGCCTGCCTCCCGCGCCGCAGCCCCGGGGGGGTCCCGGCTGCGGGCACGAGGTGCCCCCGCGCCCGTGCCCTCGTCCTGCCAAAGGGATCCGACGCCCCGAGATCCCTGCAAGGAAGCACGCCCTGGTTCACGCCAGGCTGCACCTACCTGGTCCGGGGCCCCAGGGCGAGGGGCTGGACCGCACTGGCTCGGTCCCGCGGGGTGAGCTCGCGATCCTTGGGCTGGTAATAAGCGCCGTCCCAGTTGCCAGGCTTGTGTGTGCGTGTTACTCGCGCGGGGGCTCGGGCTGCCTCGTTTCGATTGAGTAAATGCAGAAACTGCCCGGGGCCGCCGCTGGAGCTGGGGTGAAGCCGGAGGCGCTTCCGAGCGCGAGACGCGAGCCCGAGCCCGAGCCCGAGCAAGCGGTCTGTCCGGGACCCGCCGGCGGAAGCGCCTCTAACGCGATCCCAGCTCCACAGCTGGTCCCATAAAAGTTAGTTCAAAGTTGTCCGGTGTCAGACATTATCTTACTTTGCCCCAACTGCAGGATCCTAGTCCTTGCCTCTCGCATCACTGCTGGACCTTCCCGGCTACAACATCACTCTTACACTCCCGAAACTGAGCCCGGACATCTCGGGGTTCACACTGGTCCTCGGCACAATGCACCTCATTTGCTGCCTCTGATGCTGGTGGTACTAAGGTGAAGTCCAGGTGGGATCAGTGTGCAGTTGTGTGGGAGGGGAGGGATGGCGAGGTTTTGATGCACCTCAAGGCTTTCCCCCGGAACCTGGCTTGGAAAAGGGTTGATTCCGTTGCACAACTAACACTTTGGGTTTGGGGGCGGGGGGTTACAATCACTCTGAGGGTGATAATGCTGCTCGTTTTTAACGAGTGCCCCTCTGCCATTGGAGTGCCCGATGTGGTAGAAAAAGCACGATGCACAGCTGAGCCAGCCAACGGGGATAAAGAAGGAGAAATAGAACACATTTTGTGACAGGAGGGAGGGAAGCACGGCTATTGAGTTACTCATCCAAATAGGAAAGCTGGAAACAACCGCAGTGGGACTCGGGGACTGAGCTGGGCAGGTCATGTCCCTGAACCGAGAAAGCCCTGCCTCCGGGCTGCTGCAGATACGGAGCAAGGACAGCCCAGCTGATGTCGATTGACTTGGAAAAACGTAGCGGGGAGGTGATCCTTCAGCTAGCGCGCAGCCAGAGCTTGAAGCGCTTTTACAGTCAGTACGACTTGAACTGCAAAATCAGCTCAGGCTTGGCACCGGAGACACGGTCAAACTGCAACATGTCCTTCTCCAGTGCTGTGCTCACTCACTGTCCTCTGAAGTTGCCAGAGAAGTTTGGGGGTGGTTTGGTTTTGTTATATGTTGTATTAGGCCCTCTGTAGGGTCGGGATAGACGTCTGACTCTTACACAAGCTTGGGAAGTCACCGTGTTTCTTTTTTCTTCACTGCAACCCTACTGTAACGTTGATTTGGCGGATCCTTATCTCCCAAGCGATGGATTTACACGAGCAAAACTCCCTTGACAAGCGAAGTGCCACCTGATTTCCATGGGGTTTAGTCAGCAGAGGCTCAGGGGCATTATGTCCTGGTGTTTTACGAAAATGAGACGGAAGGCATTTATTTAAATACATCTTGGAACTGACACTGATCTTGTATTGAATAAAACCCGCTGGATATACTATGTCAAACTTCCCCTCTTTGGTGGTCTAAATAAGTCTGAAATTGCGCTGCCTCTACCCTGAAATGTCCCTGGCTCCCATTACAGCCAGCACGCATTCTTTCAGGAATCATTTTTGCCTGGTACTCTCTTTTCATCCCAGTAGGAATGTGATATGGGGACTCATCTGCAAAAACCAACATCGCTGCTGTTTATACAGGACGTATTTGGTCTCAGGAGAAACCTAGGGCTTTCATTTACCAATCCACAGACCTCTACCACCTGAGTTTTATCAGCTTGGAAGGGTCTTTGGTCCTCTGCGGGCTGCAAGCAGCCAGTGCAGTGGGATGGCCCCCCACGGTTCCCGTTACACAAAAGTCTCAAATGCAGTCTTCCCACATCACCAGCTGCAAATGAGCTCAGTGCCTTCCTGGCAGAGAAGAATCAGGCATGGAGATTATTAAGGTTTGAAAGAATGTGCTTCATCGTGTGATAATCGTTGGGGATGTGACACTCTGAGTCTTCGCAAGTTTAAATATAGTTGAGCATTTTACCCACTGCTGTAAGGGACTTCTAGCAAGAGAAAGCCTACAGGGAAAAAAAAATTCCCTTGATTTCGCTAGGTATCTCCCGATAAAGCCTGGGTGAGAAGCCGAGAATCAGGGAAGCTTCAAAAACACACAAAATCAAAGTCCCGGCAATTCAGCAAACGCCACCGAACTAAACTCCCCCCTTTGAAACAATAGGAGGGAACAATTAAAGCAAGAGTACTTGAAAATGATGCAAAATGTCATTGCCTCGTCATAACGACGATGACACGTGTCTGTTCTCTTCTTTTACTCTCACCATGACGGCTCATTTGCAGGCTGCAGAGCCTCCGTGCCGGTTCTAACGAGTGAATGCTTTGTTAGTCACGTGTTTGTACTGAGCGCATGATGACGGGCAGCCCAGTAGGAGGGACTATCCCCGCTGAATTGGGAGGTGGGGATGGATATTTCGTGTACCGGGATGGATACCCGTGGACGCACTGGTGAGGACAATGGCTCCTGCACCGTGTGTTGAAGCAGATTCTTCTGCCTGTCTTATAATACGCGTCAGATGCCCAGATCTGCCCAGATCTTAGCTTGGCTTGAAGGGTCTCCTCTTGCCGGCTGAGTGAGGGTGATGTCCCTGTGTTTCTCCGATTTCCCTCTGCTTTGCTGGGTTCCCTCAACTTGTCAGCGACCCTTCACACCCTTTCTCCGCATAAATACACCCAGCCCCTTTTCAAGTTCTCTACATATTGCCTTTCACTTTGTGAGCCAGGGATGATTTCCTAAGAAGGACCAAAACCGCACGAGGTCATCATCACTCAGCGAGAGAATGACAAGGGACGCTGCACACACGCAGCACTACATACCGCATAACATATCTTCTATATATAGCTATTTTCTGTCTTGTCCTGTAATTTAGCGTACCGTTTTGGTGCCCGGCTTTGTCAGGGCTGCAGTCACAAATAGCATCAGCCACCACTCCCTTCGTCTAGTTTGGAAGAGGCTATTTTACTTTTTGCAAAAAAGAGTCCTGAAATTTCTTTGCCGATGGCAGTGCTAACATGCTGTGAATGTCTCCAGAAGACAAAGCCTAAATGTTGACTGTGACACTCAACTATAATGTCCCGTGCCTTGGGGCCACTAATAAAACCTTCTGTGGTTACTGCAGCTCCTCGGTTCATAGGCCGCTCTTTGGGGTTTGGAGGAGGCAGAGTCTAGAAGAGGACGAGCCAAGAGTGGATTGTGGGGGAATATTCTTCATAGGTGAATTAATCCCGTGCCTCCGAGCAAGCTGAGACCGTTTCTGCGTCTCATTTTGCCCCAAAAATGTTTGGACTCTGTTCCTAACGAGATGATGATGCAGACTCGCCAATGCCTGGGGACTTTCAACTTTCCTTCACATTGCAAGAGGACACCTGTTTGTGGCAGTTTCGTGGCCTCTTCGCTTTCTTGTCTCTTCCCACCCTTTCTCTTTCTGAGCACAGTGGTTCTCCCACCAAGGGAACTAGGTGCATTTGTCCTGAGCCTGCTCCCCTGCTGCTATGCTTAACAATACAAAGGGAGGAGGCAGCAAGAAGATGATGTCTCCAGAAAAGGAGAGCAGGTAAAGGGAAGAGCAGTTGCCAGCTTGCTTGGACCTTGCAGAGTTGGGTGATGACGGTTTTATGGGGTGGTTTGAACAGCCCCAGGCAGAGGGCTGGACTAAGGGACCGCTGGAGGTCCCTTCCACTTCCAGCCCGACTCTCTATGACTGTGTGACCTTCTCTCGGGCCCGGTGGTGGAGTCTCCTTCCAGGCTGGGGGAGGAGAGACAGCAAGTCCTTCCAGCTGCTGCAATGGGGATTTTGAGCTCCGAGGGGACGGGCCCTGCTTGAGCCGCTGAGGGTGGGGGGAAGGGGCTGAGCAGTGGCAACACCGTTTGCACCACCTGGAAGGATAAAAAGGCGTCTTCAGCCCACTGAGGTCCAGAGCCCGCCGAGGCAAGGCGGTGCTCCGGGACCTGCTGCCGCAGGCTCAGCCCCGCGTACTCCTGCCCGCGGCAGCGGAGCTCGGTCCTGCCGGGCATTGCCCCGGGGACGAGCGGTCTCAGGGCCTCCCCCGCCTCGCTGCCCAGCCGCAGGCAGCCCCGCCCCGCCCGAGGGACCGCGTGTGCGGGGCAGCGCGGGGCTCCGCTCCCCCGCGCCGACGGGCGGGCAGGCCCCTCCGCTCCCCCCGGCCCGGGGCGCGCACGGCGCTGCCTCCAGTGCGGGCCAGGCTGGAGGCTTCAATTGTGCCCCGGGGTAGGCAATTTCACTCCAAAAAAACCCCCAAACCAAAAGCGCCGCCGAGGCGCAAGGCGAAGCCCGCTCAGCGTCCCGGAGCTTGCGCCGGGCGGGGGACGCGGCGCGGGTTGCAGGCCCTCGGCCCCAGGCCCACATCCCGCCCCGCCCCCCGCGGGCCCGGCACGGGCGGGGCAGACACCGAGCACCGCTAACGCTGCGTGCGATAGCGGGGCGCTGCGGGGCGCCGCAGCCGCGCTCGGCCTTGACCCTCATCACCACCGGGATCTTGTTTTTCACTTGTCCTTCCCGCCGGGCATGCCCGGGCTCGAGCAATGCCCGCCTGCAGTCCCGGCCCGGCTGCCGCCGCTGCAGCGCGGGGGACTCCGCGGAAACACAAGCGCGCCGGTTCAGGTGCGGGTGGGGCGGCTCCCCCTCTCTTCCCACCCTCCCCTTGCCTGGACTTCACTCGCCGTCCCTGGGGGTGTTCGGGACCCGGGCCACCGAGCCCGGGCCGAGGTGGTCTAGGCGGGGCTGGTCCCCCCCCACCGCGCCCTGCGAGTCTGTCGTGTCACCGCGCTCCGCTCCCAGGCCCGGCTCGGGGCAGCGGGGCCAGCGCCCACGAGCCTCAGTATCCCCGTGCCCGAGGGCCGGCTCCGCCCAGGGGTTTCTGCCGGCAAAGGGGGAGCGGTCCCCCCGCGCTCCCTCGTCCCGCGCGGTGACGGGTCCCGCGAGGAGCCACGCGCCGGGATTGCCCTCCCGTCGCTTTCCAGTAGGGTCCCGGCGGGCCGGCAGCATCCGCGTCACGAGGGTCCGCAGAGGAAGGAGCTCGGTGGGGCCGGGAAAGCGGGGCAGCGGCCGCGGGTCCCGGCGGCTGCCCCCGAGCTGGGCTGGGCTGGGCTGGGCTGGGGGCAGGCAGTGCCCGGGGGTGCCGCCCGTACGGGAGTGGCCCCGCCCGCGGCTCGTCCCGCACTACACGGACTCCTCCACGCAGCCGGGCGGCGCAGCCCCCTCCCTCCCCC
>NW_017728916.1:4404552-4422660 GCF_001723895.1 Crocodylus porosus
CCGGGACCCGCGCCCGCCCCCGGTGCAAGGGCTGAGCCGAGCGGCTGCCCCGGAGCCGTGCTCGGGGCCGGGACCACGAGACCGGCCATGGACGGGGCCGAGCCCCTCTCGCGGCTGCCGCCGCCCCTGCCCCCGGGCACCTGCCCTGCCCTGGCTCCCCGGGGAGCCCCTCACCGCCCTCCGGGCCCGCTCTGGCCCTCCCATCTCCGATCTGAGGCGCGGGGCAGGATCGGGGCACGGCACTAAGCAGCGGTGATACACCTGAGCCCTCCTTGCCCGGCCCCCGCCCCTGCTACGATGCCCAGGTGCTTCCAGGCAGGGGCTGCCCCGGGTGAGGGGGCCCTGGCGCCGGCTGAGCGGCGGGGCAGAGCTCCGTCCTATCGCATCGGCGACGTCCTGTCCGAGGGGACCCGTGTAAAGGCTCCTGCTTTGTGTTCCCGGCAGAAAAGAGACCTAAAGCAGACACGTCGACTTCTTTCTCAGCCTGCGCCGAGAGCCGCGAAGCGAAGGATGACATCCACGTGGAGCTGCAGGGCTCTGAGCTCTGGAAGCGATTCCACGAGATCGGCACCGAAATGATCATCACGAAAGCGGGCAGGTAGGCGGGCGGCAGCTCCGGGCGCCACGGGTCCCGCCACGGTCCCGCACGCGGCTCGTGTCCGCCGCCCCCGCTAAGGACTGCTCTGGCCTCCGGCCTCCGGCTCCTTCCTGGGGGTAAGCAGGGCCCTGCCTCTGCCCCCGCGTTCAACCCCCGCTCCTGCCTTTTACCTTTGGGACGTCGGGGCTTGTTTTCCTCAAAGAGGCAATCGATTCCGGTGTTGGTACTTGTGTACTCGATCTTACCAGCACAGGCCTGGCGTGCGGGTGTGCACACTTAACTTCTATCTATCTATCAGCGATTCAGGTATTAGTAATATCAATATATTTATATTTACATCTATAGCTTACTCTCCCGCCCCCCAGTCGATAGATATTATTAATAACTGAATCAATAACACGCGGGATGCACCCAGGTACACGCACATTCATACGAATGTTATCTATCTATCTAGATATCTATCACCGATTTGGATAGTAGTAATATCTGTATTGATATTTTTATATGTAGCTCTTAAATATATAAGCTATCGATAGACAGATAGAGTCTATCATGGATTGAAGTATTAGTAATATCGATGTAAAATTAATGTCTGTAGCTCTCTCTTTCCATATATATAATCTATCGATAGACAGACAGAACGACAGATAGATATTAATATCTGGATCGATAAAATGCAGGATGAGAACAGGTCTACACACACATTCACGCAGATATGGTCTGTCTGTCTATCTATAATCGATTCAAGTATAATATCGATATAGATATTTATCGATGGATAGCTAGATACCGATATCTGCATCGATCAAACCGATATGGTTACACAGGAGACAGGGCAGGCTGGCCTCTTACTGGAGACTCGCTCGCTCGGTTCAAGGCAGGAGCCTTGCTCGGACAGCCTGGTGGTGCCCGACGCGCCGGTAAAGCCCAGGTCGGGACCAGCCGGGCTCAGGCTCTAATCTCGAGCCCGCATTGAAATGCAGCGTCCCCGCGGGTCCCGTCCAGGCTCCGCTGGAGTTGCGGTCGCGGGTGGCCCCGCGCGAGCCCCGCTCCCCCCGCGCACGGGGGCCCTGTCCCGGCCGGGATCTTCTTCAAGTCCTTGCCCCTTTGATGCGGAGAGCCCGGGCCTGTGCCCGCAGGAGGATGTTCCCGTCCGTGCGCGTGAAGGTGAAGGGGCTGGACGCGGGGAGGCAGTACTACGTCGCCATCGACGTGGTGCCCGTGGACTCCAAGAGATACAGGTAGGGCCCGGCGCGGCCGCGTCCAGCCGCGGAGGTGCCGCGGGGGCATCGCCCCGGGCGGCCGGGGAGGCGGGCGTGGGCGCAGCAGGGCGGGCGGCCGGGGGCCGCGACGCTGAGCCGGCGCGGGGCGGCGGCCGGAGGAGAAGCAGCCGCGGGTTTCGCGCTCCCTGCGCGGGGCAGGTACGTGTATCACAGCTCGCAGTGGATGGTGGCCGGGAACACGGACCACTCCTGCATCGCGCCGCGGCTCTACGTGCACCCGGACTCGCCGTGCTCCGGGGAGACCTGGATGCGGCAGGTCATCAGCTTCGACCGCGTCAAGCTCACCAACAACGAGATGGACGACAAGGGCCATGTAGGTGTGGGCCCGGGGGCTGGCGGGGCTCGGCCGGGACCCGCTGCCCCGGCTCACGCCCCGCTGCCCCGCAGATCATCCTGCAGTCCATGCACAAGTACAAGCCCCGCGTGCACGTGATCGTGCAGGACGCCCGCTTCGACCTGTCGCAGATCCAGTCTCTGCCGGCGGAAGGCGTGAAAACCTTCTCCTTCAAGGAAACCGAGTTCACCACGGTCACGGCCTACCAGAACCAGCAGGTGAGAGGCGGCCCGGGGCAGCCCCCCTCTCGGCCTGGCTGCGCTACCCCTGCTAACAGCCTCTTCCTGCCGGGGAGAGAGGTCTGCGGGAGAGTCATGCTAGCCCTGACGGTCCAGAGGCAAGAGTTTCTTAGCATATGAAACTTTTTACTGGGGCCACCCTGTAGTTGGGATGAAGCTAGACATGCTTTCTGATGCCAGCCATTCTCTGAATCCTGTTGTCACCGGGTGCTCACTGCCACAGGGGTTGTGTCTTGAACCACCCCTGCCAGGTGACTTCACCTTTTGGGGCCTGGCTTGCAGCTTCCTGCGGTTATGCCAAGGAGCTACGTGGCCTGGATGGGCCTTCACAGCAAATGGTGCTGGGTAACATCCCCAAACTTTTATAGTAAAAAGGATTGCAAAAAATAAAATAAAATAAAATAAATAAAACTGTACCAGATAAGAGCAATAGAAGGGAAAAACCTCCTTGCTTGACTGAGGTAAATACTAATAAGAGTACATTGCTTTGAACTACTTATAGAGGTAGATATTTATAGTAGAAACAACTGCCTGTTCGGGGCAAATCTTGCTGTCCATCTCCACTGAAGTCAACCAGAACTATTTTTGTGATCCCGGAAAGCAGATTTAAATTTAAACTTAAATATAATTCACCGTAACAGTCAGCAGAAGGAGGGACAATTATATGTCTGTTCTGTAATTTTAATTCTGCTTGCACACAGTTTTTCTCATTCACTACCGTTATTCTTTATCTTGTAACTTTTCAATTCATAGATTACAAAACTGAAAATAGACAGGAATCCCTTTGCCAAAGGATTCAGAGACCCTGGAAGAAACAGGTAAATATTATAAGATCTCAGCCACAATCTGTAGTTACTTGTATTTGTATAGACACGACACTGGTTCCATTTCTTATTCCTTTTAGTGTTAGATGGTTTTAATTTTAGACTGAAGTAACTTCGTTAACTCTTGGCATATAAAGAAAAATTGAGAAGACTGCAAGACAGATTACAGAGCATATTTTACTGAACGCTGTCTAGTAAAGCAGTAAGGCAAAACATCCATAGATGCAATTCTGCACAATAGCTTTTTCCATCAAGTCACTGATTTCTAAGGTTTACTTTACAGGGGTGTGTTGGATGGACTTTTGGAAACGTATCCATGGAGACCACCGCTTACTCTGGATTTTAAGACTTTTGGTGCAGAAAGCCAGGGTGAGTTCTGAATCTTCAAATAGCTTAGAAAGAGCAAGCAACCCCATAAGCATAACGCCGAACTCTTCTGAGCACTGTGGATGCATGAGACAGTGCGACATTTGCATGAATGCCGGCGTGGGAGATGGCCGCATGACAGAGGGATTCTAACTCAGACTCAATGACTAAATAGAGATTTTAGCCTTTCATCAATGTATATGTTGAATAACAAATACCTGCTGGGTTTTTTCTTTGAGTGAGACAATATTTTTACATTAACTGTTTAGTATTTTACAGTCAGATGATATAAATAAAAATATAAGAGAACTGCAATGTGCTCTCCATGGGACACTAGTACTGTTTCCATGAGGCTTCACGTAGGTGCAAAAGTCCACCCATCTGTGGCTCACTGAAGGATCATCGGCCCCTTTTTCTCTCAGACAGTTATAACCAATTAATATGTTTAAGTTAAAGTCCCATTGATGGCTGATGGTAGGACCTTTTCGAAGATGGAGCTTAGCCATAATAGAAACTGTCCTTCCTGGTACAGGACAGCTTGAGCACCACTCTGTACAGTGGGAAGTTTGGATTCTTAGTTTAAATGATAAAGCCAGTTAATGAGTTTTTTCTGTTGTAAGTAATGTGCTTTTAGAGTTGCCTATACACTTCCAGTAGTGCATATGGTAAATCTTAAACTATAAATACCCTCAATTAAATTTTATTTTATGAGGTAAAATTAGTACACACCACATATAACATTCCCTGGACCTAGTTCTACGTACCTTTTGTAAGGAAACTGCCTGCTTAAGTCAATTTAAGGCATATTAAAATTTTCCCTATTGATATTTTAATAATGCTTTAATGTACATTAATACCACATAGCAAAAATTGATAGTAGTTAAATAGGACCTTCCAATGTGTATGGAAAATATCTGTTCAGGTATTTGGAGGGATAGATAGAATAAGATTTTTACCTTGTAATACTGTTAACTTGTTAAATTAATATTTTTTTACCACCCTAGATAATTTTCTGTAAATAAAATAAAAGTAATGATATATATTCAGATTTTCTATAAGCTTGCCTGCCCTTTTCCTTAAAAAAATCAAGTATTTAAATAGTAGAAGGAATGAGAGTACTTAGAAAGTAACAATCATGATGCATTAACTGCTGCAAAGTGTTAAGTAGGTGTTACAAGGTTTTTCAAATAAAAATCATTTTTACTTTTAAAACAAATAGTATTTTCACTGAAAAAAACGTGTGTTTGGATCTCCATTTTCATATTCAAACCAAATTATCTATTGGAAACATTGCTTGAAAAATTATTCATAGTGCTGGATGAAAAACTGGAAATCTTACATTGGAAAATTCCTTTTTAAAGCTATGATTGCCAGTGTAATGGAATCTTTTACTTATGAAAAAATGTAGGCTTTTCTCTTGTGGCATACACATCCCAGCCTTTCTGAAAATGGGACTATTTCTTATTTTATAAGATCAAAAACACAAGATGCATAGGTATAAAGGCCTACGCACATAAACATAAATTTAATGATGGTATGAAATTGTTTTTAGTCTGGATTTAAGATGGCTACAAGTGCCCTATACAAAAGATAACTGTTCAAACCTATTTGGAAGTTGGCAAGTCCCAGAGGAGATGTCTTACTGGGCAGAGTGAAGCCATGATGTTCAAATGTGGATAATGAATGTGGTTTATCACACAGTGATCACAGGATTAAAGAGAAGTAGTTAGTTAGCTGTGTTAGTCTGAAGTCTGGAAGAAGACATAATAGAGTTACATGTTATAGATGAACTAAATCAGAGATGCATAAGCTTTCATGAGCATCTAATGAAGTGAGTTCGGACTTTCGAAAATTTATGCATCTCTGATTTAGTTAATCTGTAATATGCAGCTCTACCCTGCCTTCTGTCTGATCACAAGATTGCTAACACCCTTTATTTTCTTTGCTAGTTTATCCTACTAGTGTTTCTTATAAAGCCCAGTTTCCTGGACTTACGTAAGAATTTCAGCTCTCATTACTTAAAAGTAAATTTCTAGACCTCAGGACTATGGAGAAAAGCTGGGAACCATAAATTAGAGACTCAGAGAACGTAAGGGAAATTAAAAGATATTATGAATATTATAGATAGTTAAAAAAAAGACTGTGCTATGCACTTGCTGGTTTTGATACCAAATAAAATACAAAAAATTATTTTCTTCATTTTTAAAAATTACTCATTCTACAAAACAAATAAAGGAACAAAACCAGAGCTATATTGGGAATCTTACAATATACAATATTAGGGACATTTTTAAATGGAAAACAAATATTCTATGTACTGCCCCTTAGCTAGTGGCATAGGATCTACTTGTATAAATTTAGATAAATAACTTTGCCTCCACACATATGGGCTTGCATCACTTAACATGACCCCAAAGCCCTTTAATAGCAATGGCAATTAGGAACATGCATATCCAGAGAAGGATAGATCTGTGCCCTGCTGCCCTGCTTCTGCTCCCAATTAAGTCAATATTAAAACAGCAATTGATATCTATGGGGAAAGGATGACATGCTTAATGTGCTAAATATCAATCTGCAGTATTTCTACAAACAAGCACCTGTGGTGCAAGATGATACTCAGTAATTTTAAGAACCAGATTAGTTTCTACATTGTATTGTTTCTTATACCTTTGTAGTATGAACACCTTTGATATACTGACAGATATAATTATATAAAGAATTCCATATGGAACATTACACACAAAGCCTGATTAGCTAATGCTAAGAGTCTATTACTTTGTATTATCATGTGAATGTAAAAGAAATCCTAAACGCATCACAACCATTTTACAAATTTGGCAAAATGTAGCCGAAAATCACAATTTTTTCCTTTCTAAGATAGTCACAAAGCATATTAATAAACTAAAAGAAACACACTCAGTCCATCAATTGTTGATACAGAACTCTGCTAAAGTATCCATAAAGGAAGAATAGGACTCTTAAAAAGGAGTAAGATTAGTAAAACAGTGTCAATTTTGTAACAGGAATGCACATCCCTCTGGTACGTTCCACTCTCAGGGCAACCAGCACTTAGTTTTTTACTCTTGATGTCACTCAGCAGGGGCAGAAAATGCATGCTGAATGTTGGTGTTACACATTAGTAATACGTTAAGCAGTTGAA
This sequence comes from Crocodylus porosus, assembly GCF_001723895.1. NCBI lineage: Eukaryota > Metazoa > Chordata > Crocodylia > Crocodylidae > Crocodylus > Crocodylus porosus. Next base: position 4,411,357 of record NW_017728916.1, read on the forward strand.
CATATAAAATAAGCTGTATTGCAACATTTATAATAACAATCATACATTTTGAATGCATTTCTAATACAGTTAGGAAAGTATTCATTCACTTAAAAAACCCAGCAAATTGAAAAGTAAAACGTAAAGCTGTTTGGGAGAGACTGATTGAATTCAAGTATGTTTTTAATATTTTTCAAGCTGTGTGGAAAGCTAAATAAAGTGAGTATATTCCTGGAAGATAAGCAAATTCTACATGAATACTGAATAAAAGACAGACATTCTCATTCTCCTTAGATATGCAAGGAAAATATCTTAAAGTCACAAGGAAACAGAACAGCTAAAATATTACACTGCCTTTATAACCAGGACAAGGTAATCAATTGTATATGAAGGCAGTAATTCAGCAAAGTGTTTAAAGTTGTGTGTAACTTTAAGAATATGAGTAGTACTTGTTACATGAATGGGATTACTCAGATATATATAATTACTTTGCTGAGCTAGGGCCACAACAAAATAACAACAAATATGATGATTTCTTTATTGGCATATCATGCTATGCTTGCAGAGCTCCTTTTGACATCAACATGTATTTGAATGAAAAATAACAGAAGGATAGCTTGAGGGGAGGGGGTCTGGTTTTCATCCTAATTTCTTATTCATAACCATACAACATAATTTTGATGACTTCTTTGCTTTTATTTCTAGGTGGGAGCTCTGGTTCTTCCCCTGTCACCTCCAGTGGTGGGACACCATCACCTCTGAACTCCTTGCTTTCTCCATCTTGCTCACCTCCCACATTTCACCTGTCTGCAAGCAACATTGGAATGTCGTGCCCTGAAACCTACCTGCACAATCTCAACTTGCCTCTTTACTACAAGATCTGTCCTTCAAGCCTTTTGAGACAACAGTCACTTCTATTTCCAAGCCAGGAAAAACTGGGAGGCACCAATCCACACATCTTACCCCACTTCATGGTGGATGTGCCCATGTTATCTTCCCTTGGCATAACAAATCTGAAAAATGGTAAATCTGAAGACTTGAGTGGGCAATGTCTACAAGTACCCAATTCTGCCAGTCAAATGTTGTATGGATTACATGCACCTGGAAACATTTTCCCATCAAGTCCCATTGCCCGGGAAGCACTTAATTGTTCTTTACATCCTCCATATGGCTTGTATGGTTATAACTTTTCTATGCCATCTAGACTGATGAATGCGGCCACCCATTTCAAAGTGAATGATAGCATTCCAACCTCTTTTAGAGATGGCAGATGTAATCACTCCAACTGGCACTCAGCAATTAACCATTGCCTTTAATGGGACTATATAACCATTTCTAACACAAAGACCTGGTAGCACGTCTTTTCTTCATTCATACTCAAAGGTTTGCTGATTATTGAGTATAAAGTGCTTCACAATTCAGGAGTGGCCTGTCTAGAGATCGAACATTTCATACACGAGCGTGTCATAATGTTCTGAACGTGGATGACAGTGAGATAACCAGCAACAGTGACACTTTTCCCGGAGAATAATTTATGTAATGTAGGATAGGAGCAAACTGTACATTCATTCTCTTAATATTTGCACTCTAAAGTAGGACTGAATAAATATATAGTTTTTCAAATATTATTTTCATGAAAGCCTTCTTCAAATTCTCTTTCATTTACCTTGAAGAAAAGGGCCAATTTCTGCTCACTTAACTCATTTAATGGATTTTAATTGGATTACATGAGGCTTTTAGCAAGCCATCCATATTAGACGAAGTGTTTGAACATATTCTTAAGGCATTCACCTTAATGCATCCTATTTAAAGCTAAGCAAGTGCTTTCCTGATTCAGGGCCTGAATGATTCAGTTTAGCAGGGTTTAGTCACAAGTCTAAACGACTTATGCTGAAGGAAAGAAAGATAAAGACCAAATGTTAGATCAGAGGTTGGAAAAGGGAATCTGCTGACATCGGGTCACGAAGAGCCTTCTTCTACCTGTGCCTGTGCCAAAATGGGCACGGAGGGGACAATGGGCCATGCCTTTCTTCACCTTGTCTGCCTGGTCTTTTGTAAGAGGTCAGGAAGCAGAGCTTAGATTTGTAGGAAGTGTGAGGTGAAATGTCTCCACTGAAGCAACTACTGGGTCTGTTCCTCTGTGTTAAGAGCATGTCAGAGTGTAATGGTTGCCACACTGAATCAGACCTCCTGTCCCCTAGATCAGTATACTATTTGAAAGTGGCCAGTACCAAATGCTTTGAAAAGGTAAACTCTACAATAGGCACATGAGATGTCCATGGAGACAGAACATCTCATATTGCTCCCTAAAAATGACAAACTTCAAAGTAGGAGGTATTAAATTTCTTCCAAAATATGTATCATTGATTATTATAACCCATGGAGAGGTTTATTTTCCACGAACATCACCTTTGGTTTGCAAACTCACAATATAACACTAACAAGATTCTGAAATAGGAGGAATGATTTCGTTCTTTATTTGATCAATGATCAGTCCCTACCTGAAGTCAGTTTGAAACCTTGACATATAGTGGATATTATATATGTAGAAAATAATTGATAGGGGTTGAACAAATCATGGCATTAAGAAAGGGTGAGAGAAAGAACAATAACTTTACAAACATAAAAATGACATTGCTTTGGAATTAAAAATGGATACAAGAATTTTAAAAAATCAGCCAAATTCTATTTCTAATTTCACGCACAAATAGAACAAAACAAATAATGTCAAAAGCTGTTTAAATAAACATAGTTTATCTGAAATAGTTACTGATTTCCTGAGTTTACTGGGTTTGACCTCTTCGCTCACATCCTATTCATGTCAGTAAGAAGTAAATGCACAGGACATATATTAACTCTACCTTAACGTTAAAACAGTGTGTAAGATTATTAAAAAAGGACACCTGATTTTTAATGTTTTCATTAGCAATGACACTAATTATTTTTGTTAAGGTGAGACATTGCACACAGACAATATTTATAATAAGGTGCTTTACTAATCTCTTGCCACCCACAATAGGCTGCCTAATTCATGTGAGTAATTCTGCTGAAGAAACAGGGCCCAATTCTAAACACTGGTGTAACAAAATTCAGAAACTTGCCTCAGGAAGATGGCTTGCAAGTAAAGGGAGAAAAGAATTGGCCTGTAATCTTGAATATATTCTTGCAGGAGAGGGAAATCTCTTCCAAGTCAGTTATTTCTTTATGAAAAATGTAAAAGGTAAAACCTACATTTCACAAAAAACAGTTGTGATTAAATAAGGCATTACAATCATACTGGATAGGACATCATAATCTAAACAAAGCCAGTATTTGTCCACTTAAAAGATCTTACTGAAAATCTCAGCTAGACATTTTCGTCATGGAAGACTGTATGTAATACTATCATTACTTTTAATCAAGCAACATATTATTTTTATCTACTTAACCTGAGTAAATACATTATTTGCCAAAATCTGCTTTGTTTTCCATTCACAGGACATTTTTAAAACAGACTCTGATTTTCTCAGCCGGTTTTGTTATTTGATTTTTTTTCTCCATGCTTTTGCCTATGCTATGGCAATTTGAAATGAGAAACTTAACATTTGAGTAGTATTGTTTAGTTATTGTTAGTTCATGTAAGTCACATGATGATTTTTTTTGATTAGATGTGCTAAATTCAGGGTCCTGGTGGGAATATTCACAGAAATTTAAAATGAAGTTTCTGCAAATGTTTGAGCGGACAAGCTTCACATTTGTGTTTCTTGAGCATGCTGGGAAAACTCACTCATGTTTCATAGAGAGCCAATAAGGAATGCAGACAGCTTGGACTCAAATGATTTTTAATGAATATTTGCTGAGCATTTTTACTGTTTTTATGCCACTTCAATTTTTAACTTTATATGATTATGAAATTGCTGACAAACTTTTAGTGTTTGTCACGTACTTCCAATAAATTGAAATATATATTACAGGCTGGCAGCTTCAAGTATGAACCAAATCCTGCTCAGATTTACTTAGAGGAACTTCAGTGAGACAGCATATAGAATTCAGCCTACAGAGTGATATTCAGTACAACAAGCTAAATTCTATTTTTAATTGCAAATGCTGGTGTCCACTTAATTTCCCTCTAGTGTCCAAATTTTGTGGAAAATGGAGATGTATTAGATGCATAAAGGATAATAATATACTTTATGGAAAGGCAGGTAATATAAATATGAGATTTTAGAAAATAAAATTATATGAATTGATTTTACCTTCATTATTTGTTAACTCCCTAGCCTCCTAGTTATCTCCTAATTTTATAATGTCCTAAATCAAGAACTTAACTGTAAAGCAAATAGATCATACTAATGAAATCCATGTTATTAGTTCATATCTGCAAAAAACATCTTTTTTATAGAAGTTCTCTATTACTTATGTAAAGGTGAATAATACTGAATTCTACTAGTAACTTAAATGGTAGCAGACTCATACCTATTTAGAGTCATGAGACCTCATAACGGGGAGTGGAACGTTCTGTGCAGTCCACTTGCTGTGGTGTTGGTGCCATCTGTAGAAAGTCTGATCTGACTTTCAGTGTGGGGAATGGCAATTGGCCCATTGACTTCAGTGAGTGGGCTTGAATGTTGCTAGGTCACTAGGCCTTAGTGCAAGGAACCTGTATAACCAGAACAGCCTTATCCAGAAAGGAAGCAACGCTTTGAATGGAAGTGTCTAGAGAATATTATGCACTTTATACATATTACAGATGAAAGTGAGTTTCAGAGTTCCGTGCCTAAAAGCACCTGTTGAAATAATTAAAATCTACATAAAATAGAAATTATATCCCTGCTATGTATAGTTCTGCTATTGCCACTGTTACACTAAAAAATTAAATGCATGTCGACAGAACTTAGCTCTTCACATGGTCTAATGATCAATCAGGACAATACAGACAAGGGACTGAATACTTTGCTATATTACAATGACAGAACCTGGGGAAATTCATATTCTGACCCTCACACTTCAGGCATTGTGAAGGCTGAGAGGTTTTCTTTAAACCTAGGAGTTATCAGTGCTTCAGAACTGTAGCTGGGTATTTCTGCCCTGGTGGCCAAAGTTTGGTTAACCATTTTAGGTTTGGTTTTCTTCTCCCTTCAACAACAGTTCTACACTGTTCGCATGACTGAAAATACTTTTGATTTATAGTGGTGTAGGCAAGAGGAAAACCAAATCCACTGGTTTTAGAAAATATAGCTTAACATTCCCATTTTACTGAATAGCTCCAAAGCAATTTTATTTACATTCCATTTTTTCCCTAGTTCCATAATGTTTCTTTGGCCAGTTTATGATAATAACCAGTTTGGGAATTCTGTCACTATTTTGCGGTGGCTAGTGAAGTTCATTGATACTGCAGATAATGGGCTTATACCATGTACAGAATAACTATGGGAAAAGGATGTGATTATGAACCGTTAGAGGACTGGATCGCATTTCCCAATCTGTGGAGCTCATGAAGTTCAGAAACCTACAATTTCAAGTGCACTTTGTACAACTAGACACATTGTGGAGGTGAGAAGGCTTCTAAGTTTTGGCAGATTTACAGAGTATAAGACGAAGTGCCTTTGTAACAGTCATTATGAGATTTGTGTTAGAAGCTTTTAAACAGGTATATGTAGGTTTGTTTAGGATAGATAAGCTGTACCCAAATTAATCAGTGACTCACATTACTTTGTTAAAATATGCAAGGGAGAAAAATGAAAGATCGTATGTCCATAAAATGCATACATACTTCCAAATTTTGCACACCACAATTCAGTTGGTTTCTATTTTTAAATAAAAAGGGGGAGAAAATCTTTCAATTTCTACAAAGCTTAAACTTGTTCAGTAATTTCAGCAATTAATCAACTTACATAAGAGAAGTAGACTTATGTTCACATTTACAATGCTCAGAAAATTAAGCTGAAAATACTGCCGCAATGTGTGTGTACTCCACTTTGGAATATGCTACATTTGTGTTTAGAAACCTACTTTTCAATGAGACAAAATAACAATTGTGTTTTTGAATCTGACTGCAGTTTGCCAGTTGGTTTCACTGGAATTTAATCTGTTTATTGGAGAAGTTTAAAAGAAGCCAAATGCATAGATGGATCATTGGTGGTAGTTGCTTTGATATAAGTGCCTTAGCATATATTTAATTTTCTGAGGTTTGGTCTGTAATTAGATGATATAATTTGCATCAAAATAATGTAAACAAACCTGGATTGGATGGCAATATAAAACAGAACAAACAAGTATATAGAATATTTGAAACATATCCAGTATTAAAACTATTTACATGTGTGGTTTGGGCCACTACAGACATGCTGTTCCAATAAACTCATAGAAAGGGAAAAAAGTGAGTATCACTTCCTACCAAAGTTTCAAATGTTCATGTTTACAAATTTGTACTGCACATTAATATGTAAACATCCATTATTGAGAACAGATGGATATGCAATATTTACATGTTCTTTCTTGTTAGTTTTACAGTATATGTATATATACACATATACATATACAGGTTTTGACTCGTAAAGCACCTGAAATATGTACCGACTATTTAAAAACATGGCTGCAGAATCAGCCAAATTATACCACATTAAATTATGTTATTTTCAAATAGTTTTTTTGTATTGGTGTCTTTTATTATACAAGAGTCATTTTTTATTTTGAAATTAGTATCTATTTGTATTGAAGAGTGTATAGTGTATTGAAGAGTATAGTGATAAATAGCAATACTTTTCACTGAAAAGAAAGAAGCCCTTCATACATTTTAATTGGGGGAAATGTACTATTATTTCACTTTTCTGAATTAAATCCCTAATTAAATCCAATTTTTTTAAATTAAATTCATAAAACAATCCAAAATTGGTATTACTTCACCTTTTAAATGAAACATAATTTTTGACTACTAAATATACTGGTCCTAATATGAAATTTAAATCATTGTAATTTGTGCTGGAAAATAATTTCACCCACAAATTAGGGCCCTGTTGTGCTTTGTGCTGTACAAATACTGAACAAAATAGACGCCTGAAAGTGCTTACAATCCAATTATAAAACAGGAGATGCAGACAGCCAGCCAGCAGGATGCATGGTACCAGTATGATCAGGCAGAGCAGACAGTGCTCTCAGCCTGCCAGTTCCATAACTGTAGACCTAATTTGATAGAAGCCAGTGAGGTAGCCAAGGCATGAAGGGGAGCAGGGGAGAAAGCATGAAGAGGTTTGTTTGTAAATTTAACAAGTGGCTGAAGAGGCTTGGAATCACGGATCAAGCAGAGGCAGAAGTTTTTACTGGGCTAGTTGGTTGGCTCAAACAAGAAAATATTTTAAAACCTTAGACATCTGATGAACTGGTTTTATCTATACATAGCTTGAGACCTCCCTTTTTTGGGTATCCACCTCTGTCCTTATCATATGGACATCACTGAGATCAGCAGATCATCCCTTAATGTTTCAAAAACAGGGATACTGGCAGAGCTTATCTAGGAGGACACTATCTAAATCTGAAATTTAGAACCCTACTGATCTGAAATAGCTTATAGAAGCAGGTTGCAAAGCTCATTTTCCCATGAATGTTTTGGAATAGGAGCAGTTTAATGAGGGTTGGTACATGTGCGTACAGTCGTTTTTTTGTTTAGATTAGATGTTTTATTTTCCTGTTGGTAACTTCTGGTTTGGCAAGGAATGGAAGCTGCTTGTTTTATTGCTAGTTTTATGATTGGGCTGGGATATTCATCAGAAATGCCTAAATCTCTGGGAGACAAATACAGTAAATAAATTATATAGGAACATTTTTGTAACTAACACTAAGGATCTGGGCACTTTGCAACCTCCTCTTGGGGTCAGCCAGAAGAATAAGCCTGTACAAGCCCCTGAGACATTTTGCTAAACACGACCCATTAGTTCAGGCTTTGAGTAGGATCTGGGATTTGACTCAAGTGAGAACTACTCAGAAAAAACCCTGACTTGACTTCCTCATGAACATCTTATTTAATCTGCTTTTCAGACCTATAACAATACCTATGTTACTGTAAATATAAATTAATAACAAATAAAGTAGACCCTTGAACTTAAAGTAGAGTCTGCACTTATGTCAACATGGATTAAGATTTAGGATCTTTTAAACGTTTGTTGTCAGGAGATCACTTCAATATTTGATTCCATTTCAGCCTTATTTTCATAGTTTCATAGTTTCTAGAGTCAGAAGGGATCTGAACAGATCATCAAGTCTGGCCCCCTGCCCTGGGCAGGAACAAGTGCTGGGATCATAATACCCCAGCCAGATAGCTATCCAACCTCCTCTTGAAGACCCCCAAGGTAGAGGAGAGTACCAGCTTCCTTGGGAGTCCATTCCAGAGCCTGGCAGCCCTAACTGTAAAGTAGTGCCTCCTAATATCAAGCCTGAGCCTGCTCTCAATCCATTTGTGGCAATTATTCCTTGTTATTCCAGGTGGTGCCCGGGGGAACAGTGCCTCACCTATTTTCCGCTGGTTCCTCCTGGTGAGTTTATAGACAGCCCCCCGATCCCCTCTCAGTCATCTCTTGTGGAGGCTGAATATATTCAGGCCCTTTAGTCTATCTTCGTAGGGGCTGGCCTGACGTCCCCTGACCATGCAAGTGGCCCACCTCTGGACCCTCTTCATGTTGTCCACATCCCTCTTGAAGTGCGGCGCCCAGAGCTGGACGCAGTACTCCAGCTGCGGCCTGACCAGTGTTGCATAGAGGGGGAGGATCACCTCCCTGGACCCGCTTGTGGTGCATCTATAGATGCACAACAAAGTACAGCTAGCCTTACTGACTGCCTCCTTGCACTGGTGGCTCATGTCCATCCTGGAGTCAACAATGATTTCAGGATCCCTTTCATCCACTGTGTTGTTGAGAAGGGAGTTCCCCAGCCTATAGGTGTGTTGCAGGTTCCTCCTCCCTAGATGCAGCACCCTGCACTTGTCTGCGTTGAATTCCATTCGATTCTCATCCACCCACCTCTGCCACCTGTCCAGATCTAGTTGGATTCTGTCCCTCACCTCCAGTGTGCCCATTTCTCCCCATATCTGTGTCATCAGTGAATTTGGACAGCATGCTTTCCACACCCACGTCCAAGTCACTGATAAAGATATTGAATAGCACAGGCCCGAGGATTTTGTTTTTCAGAGGCACCCTCAATATTTTGCATATATCTTAGTCCTGTAATGAGCTAATAGTTTAATCCATGAGCTACTTAATAAGTGTAAAGGAATTTGTCTCATTTTATTTCCTATTTGTACACTTTGTAAAAACACTGAATGATTGGAAGTGTTGCTCAAGAGGTGCAAAATCCAGAACCAGAGGAACATTGCCGACATTGGTGCATTGCGCATCTGTGGAGGCAAGACTATTCAACCTCAGCTCTCATTTTGTCTGCTGCCTCCCATGCCCTGAGTCTCACCACCAGAGGTGTAGCAAGCTCTTTCAGTGTCCAGGTCGCAGGACAGGGGGAGCATGGGTGGGAGCAGGAAGGTTACCTGCCTAGGCTCTTCTCACTTGAGTGGCAGCAGCTACTGCTGATGCTGCTATAACAGCAGGGGCTCAGGCTGCTGCCTCAGTGCAGGCTACCCAGGGGCTGCTCCTGGTGCCCCCTTTACCTCCTCTACTCCCAAGGGCATAGCTGTACCTCCCATGGCAAAGCTTCCTGGGGTGGGGACATCATTTCCCTCCACCCAAAACACAATTAAGCATGGGGCTGTGTCTGTCCAGCTCCTACGGCTGGGCGGCACAGGGCTGCCCCTATTGTAGCAGAAACTCCTGGAGGCAGGGGGCCATATTGGCATCCCGTCTAAGTCAGTACCCAAGGTTGGTGCTCCACTCCCTCCCCCCTGCCGTTCCCTGACCCCCCATTATGCTACTGCCTACCAGCTAATCAACCAAAAAATAAATAAAAATATTAGCTGATGTAGGATCAGTGAACTCAGCTGCTCCATTTCCTTATTGTCTTAATAATTCTCTCTCCCCCTCTCTTCCTCTTCTCCTCTCTCCCTCCCTCTCCCCCTCCCCACCTCCTGCTCCCCCTCCCTATCTCTCTTTCTCATTCTCTCCTCCCCTCTCCCTTTCTCCCTCTCTCTGCCTCTTCCTCTCTCCCTCTCCTGTTGAGATCATTCTTGAGATTACCTGAGATCAGCGCCACTTCATCCATTTCAGATCCCTGATCTTATCCTATGGCATTTGCAAAAGGTATTGCACACAGCAAAATCAAGCCTCTTGAGCAAGGGATTCTTGACCAAGAAGGGCTGATTCCAGTCTTACTCTGTCACTCTGGCAGTTTCAACATTATCTTATAATGTAGTTATCTACATTAGTGAAAATGATACAGTATAACCTCATAAATCCGGCATGCTTGAGACTGAGTACCTGCTGGAAATTTGAAAATTCTGGATTTTTGAAACCTGAGCAGTGGCCAGTCACAGAGCTGGGGATGGCGGGGAGGGTAGCAGTGGCCAGTCCTAGAGCAGCAGCTGCCTGTGGACCAGGGTGGTGGGTGGTGGCGGTAGCTGCCACGTGCAAGCTCCCCCGCAGCATTTGGGAGGGAGTGACCGCTGGTCCCAGAGGAGTGGCCTCATGCAGAGCGGTCATATGTGGTGGTGGATGGCAGCGGCAGCAGCCACCGCGTGCAAGCTTCACCTTCTGCGTCCGGAGAAGCGGAAGGGAAAGCTTTAAAAGTTCTGGATTTTTGAGAATTCCAGATTTTTGATATCCAGATTTATGAGGTTATACTGTGATGGGTTCCATCTCAGGAAGCCTAGGTCAAAGCCTAGAAATCCCATCTTATAGGCTTTTTTGAAATATTTAGCAAGGTCTTACAGAAGTTTTTGTGGCTCTGTGGATTTTGAGCATAGGATTTTGAGCATAAGACTGAGATGTGGCTGACAAAGTCAAGCATACAGTTTGTAGGGCCACAACTGGGGGTGCCAAGTGTTCCACCTCACTGACCTCTGAGTCACTTGAATGATGGATACATCACCTTTTCACCTCCAGCAGCCATCCTACACTGACTTGCAACCTTGCTGCTTCAGTAGGCGCATGGTATATCCGAGATACTTCCACAACAACCCGCTAGCACTGGTTCTGAAATCACACAGCGTATGAAGATTTTTAAACATCTGAAACATAGATTCATAGATTCATAGATTCATAGATGCTAGGGTCGGAAGGGACCTCAATAGATCATCGAGTCCGACCCCCTGCATAAGCCCAGCTAGATACACATCCAACCTTCTCTTGAATACCCCCAGGGTAGGGGAGAGCACCACCTCCCTTGGGAGCCCGTTCCAGTCCTTGGCCACTC
>NW_017728916.1:4422760-4469345 GCF_001723895.1 Crocodylus porosus
GCATGGAAGTCTGGTGCCTTGCTGCTGCCTCCCTACACTCCCAGTGAGAGACTTGTCATGCCTCTCGCTTAGGAACACTGAGGCGAAGAACTCGACATATTTTGTCCAAGGTTCTAGTATATTAACATAAATATAAATGGGGAAAAAAGCTTCTTTTTTATTTGCATCAGGAACTGCTTATTGCCTTTCTGGCTTTCAGGGTTGCTATTCTGAGATTAAGCTCAAGCTTTTTCACACTTAGGACTATCATGATGTCTTTGGCTGAACAAAGTGGAGCTACGTCAGTATGAAACTGGTATAAGGGAGATGGGATCATCCCAGCTGGTAAGATTTTTACAGATGTAAGGTACAGAGAGTACCCACGCATCATACAACCTCTCTCCCTTGCACTGGACTTGGGTAGTTTCTGATTGTTACGGGTATTTATCAACCCCCTCCTTTATTATGTCCTTTAATGACAGTCTGTAGAAAGACTTACAACCACATGAGTTCCCAGTCACATGAAGTAGTTTGCCTCCTGAAGTACAAGGCAAAGTTGTGTGTTATGGTTGCAATTTAGGAGAAGCAGTATTCCGGACTTGGTACTGTCCTTTGGGTTTATAAATCATACTGCATAAACTGGCAAATAAAATTCTAGGCCCTTCTCTAGACTTGCCAGTGCATACTGCCCAACAATAGTTGAACATCTCCTCCAAACAGGAATCTTAGATATTTCAGAGGCAGTTTGTCATCCACAATAGAGCCTGACGTGCTTTCTGTCTGCAGCGTGAAGATATATTAGATGTACCAATGTGCTTGCAGAGAGTTTTAAAATTTGAAAAGCCTTGCTCTTTAACTAATTTCAAGAAAACTGTTGCTCAGAGAAATCTACTTTTCTTTCTGGTGTTCGATCCAAATCTCATCTTTTAGTAGGGTATGATCTCCAACAATTTCCTCAATGCCTGGCTTAACAGCTGTTAGTACTTAACAGTTAATCAGCTCAATTCAGTTCACCTGTGTGAGTGATCTTTGACGGGCCCATCTGCTTTGAGTCTGGCTTGTGAATAACAAAAGGCTTCAACTCCAAAAGGAAGAAAATAGTAACGGACTTACAAGATTACTTTAAGCTATTCTTATTATTGCAACAATCCATATTTCAAGAATAGTCATTTTGCTTTTGCTTTGGCCACAAGTCCATTAGAGTATTGCTACCACATTAATCCACCACAAACAGTGGACTTTTTCCTTTTAAAATGTACAGAAATACCAGCTTATGCAAAAGAATAGAGATTATGCAGGCAGGTTTCCATTGTACTGACCCAGGATATTTCAAAGAACAAAAAGTAAAACAAAATTAAATGAAGCCTCAGTAAACATTATATTAAGGGAAAGATGGGCTAAACTACTGTTTGACAGAGTTGGGTAGTGCTATGGCAGTACCTGTCTGTCCATAAGCATTTTGTTATCCGTGAATCATCTGCTTATTCTATTGAGCCAAATGGCTGCACTTCTTTTTATATAGTCCCGTTATAATGCACACTACTTCCAGCGAGAAAGCAGCTGTCAAGAGATCCACAGGTTTAATTTGCTCTGAGTTATATGCTGTACCTTTAGACCTAGGTCCTATGTCACCACCTTTTACAAAGGTGAGCTCCAGGCCTCCACTATGTGAGACTGGGTCTCTGGCTTTGGCATCCCTTTCTCTCACCATGACTCTTTAAGCTGGGACTGAAGAGCATGAACCCACTGTCCCCAACACTTGGTGTCTTATTCCTCTTGGGTGTCAAGCAACCAGCAGATGTTTGCAGTGACACAGAACAACCTTTCAAAACAAGCCAGCCGTTGATGGTCAGCTGGAATGCTGGCTGTCAGTGTCCTTAGGTCAAAAATCAAAGCTCACATGCTGGCACTATTGTTCACCTCTCTGGTCCAGTGCTCTCAAGATTTCATCTCTCTGTCTGCTCTGGAAAGCCAAGAATTTATGACCATTTTCTTTCACCCTGGTTTTCTGCTTCCAGCTTTACTCACATCGGCTGCCAGTCATTAAAAGTTGGTATCCAATCACTGTCTTGCCTTTGGATATCCAAGGAAAGCACATTCATATACCGCAATTCCTTGAGAGTTCATTCATACTCATTCAGGTGCGCTTACACAATCAACATACAGATGTTAGCACTTTGTCCTGAAAGAAAAATGAATTCTTTCAGGCCTAGTAGCGTAAATTGGAAGGTGAGTAATATGTACTTTTCATAAAAATAATACAGAACTTCCCCTGCATGCTCCACAGAAGCAAACACTTCGAGTGACTGGGAGCTCAAGAACAGGACAGCCACATTTGCCCTAGTGTTTCTAGGATCAACTTGATTTTATAGAGGCAGCCCATGTTGATCTATGATGATAAGCTCAGTGATGGGTTCCTGTAGAGTTATGGAGGCATTTCAGTTGGGTCAGAGGACAGAGGAAACAGGTCTTGGAGCCAGCATTCCCCCTTTCAACTCTGCATGTACTACCATGCCCCCAAATTTGCTTCCCTTTCATCACCTCTACAGATGTACTGGTATTTGTCTTTTGCTCTTTTCCACTCATGTTAGTGAAGGGGAGTCTTTACCCTCATTACAGGCTGAAGCTGAGATTAAATCATAATGCACAATGTAAGAGCTTTCAGGGGAAATAGCCTTCTGCAGCATCACATTGCCTGCTTAAATCTGGTATTAGTTCAATCTACAGATTTTTCTTCTAATGTGTAAGTGACAGCAGAAATAAACTCTTGCCATGCCAGTTGCATTAAAAATCAAGAAAGAGACTAATTTCAAATGAAACAACAGATTTAAATCATCCATAAATATGAAAAAAAAAATTAAAATACGTGGACTTTTGATATAATGTTTCTTAACAGAAAGGAAATGTTACCTTAGTAACCATGATTATTATCAAGTCTCAATCCATTCAGAGAAAGATACAAAATATTTTGCAGAGGAAATGGTGCTCAGATGCCATAATGATGAGAATGCTATAAATATACAGACAGGCATTTACTGAAGCTAGAGTTTAGTAAACTATTTACAATATCTAGCAGATGTATGGAATTACAAGGCTATTTTAATTACCAAATCATTGACCTTTAAGGATAAGGAAATACATATCTACATTACTGCTTTAGTATCAGGAGGCAAAAGGTAGACATTTTAGAATTATATTGAGGCACATGGATCTTTTTTCCACATTTTCAAGAATAAAAAATGAATGCTGAAACTATCTTGGGGAAAATGGCTCTCCACAATTATGGAGAGAAAATTCCATTTACACCTGCATACACAGTGCTTCATTTGCATTCTGAAAATCAGCCCTTTCTATCAAAATTTGTGGGTATTTAAGTGCTGGCATGTTTATAAGAGGAATTTCTATTTAAAGTTAAATCAAATACTTGAATGAAACATTGGTAGAGTGCATTTTAATGTAACATACATTTCCAGATAGCTGTGAGAGGGTGAAGTGAGTACCAAATACTGAATGAGGAACTCAAAACTTACAGTAGGCCTGATCCCGTCATGCAACTCTGGAAGAGTTGTATAGTCACAGTGCTTACAGAATTATGATCTTTATATGTTGCACATTTTGTTGTTCCACAGTTTCAGTATTCATTGTTACCAGAGATAGGTAGCAAACTTTTTTTGCAATAAACTATTAACAAAGCAATGTTAGGATTGCAAAACTAAACCCTCAGATGTCAGAAAATGCAGAGGTAGGGTTGAAAGCTAATTCACTTCCTCCAGGCTTTTCCATGAAATGTGAAAAAACACCCTTGCAAATTCAACTGAACTAATGTGCTTCACCATAACTCCAGCGTATTTTGCTCTGTGAGACTGAACCAAAGACAGAAGTGAACTGTACATTCTTCTTTGCAGATCTATGAAATCTACTGATTCAAGTACAGGACAACAGAATTAGTTAAGCCATGCTTTGGGAACTGTAATTCAACTTTAAAACTTGAGTATTACCTAACAACACATGCTGCAATAAAATAGACTTCAGAATGAAAATTCTGGAACTTTATTTCATGTCGTAAAGGACTGTTCAGAAGTCAGAGACTACTCAAATCTATCATTTATCAAAATCAGAATTCATTTGATCATTTTCCAGTGTCTCTAGCCAATAACAATTGTCCTACTCTGCTTCAGCCAAAGTTAATGATTAAAGGATGCACCATTGACCTCAGTGAAAGCCAGAATTAAAAGCATAGTTTAAAAAAGACATAGGTGGAATTTAGTATGTTTTTATAGTTCTTGTTTTCACAGCCTATTTTTTCCACGCCTCAGAGATGCCATAATGTGGACAAAATACCACAGATGGCCACATCACACCTAGGTGATAGAAACATGACAATAAGAAAACAGTTCCTAATATTTTAATCCTATAAATGGCTCCCTGAGGCATTTAAAAACAAGGGAAAGTCATAAACCCAATTCCGCATATAGAGATAACTGATATTATTCTGTTCTATGTGAATGTATTCAGTCTTGTTTTCATTCACTAAACTGGATTCCAGTAGCCTATTAAAATGTTAATAATATTGAAGTAGAAATCAGTATTTATTACACACATACATGGACTAGGTAACCATTTAATAATCTTGTCAACAGAAAGAAAGGTTTTGTTTTACACTTGTGCAGATGCTTGCCTAGCTTTCCATACATTTTTTTTGTTTCTTACAATTTATTGTCAACACTTTCAAGTATAGCCATGGAAATTCATGTTTCTTATTTTGCCTTCATTGAAAGATTTTATCATAACAATCAATTGAGGTTGATAAATTATTTCTATAATGATATTTCTTATAATGGTATCACTTTTACTAATAGAAATTAAATTGAAACAATAGGTTCAATTGATTACGTTCTAGATCCTGCCCCCATTCAAATAAATGAGAATTCTACACTGGGCTTTGATGCTAGCAGGCCAATGCCAGTGCATGGCTTATTTTTAATAGCTCCTCCATTTGCCTATATTCATCGTACAGGTACAGAATTTAACTCAACATTACAGCCAGCAGGAGGATGACAATTCTGCCTTTTAAAATGTTTTTCCATCCTGAATCAGAATGAAACCTGAGAATGAAAAAAAAAAAACATAAAAGGAAAATTCTGAAGAACAATGTGTTCAAGGACTATTAACATATTTTGTTATGACAACACTACAAAAATTAGTTTGGATTTTTAAAAAATTATAACAGATGACAGTACCAAAAAAAAAAAAATTCATCAAAATGAAAAACTGGAAGGTTAGGTTTGGATAACACTAAAGTAGCAGACATTAGCATCTTCATAACTTTCCCCTTCTTTTTTTCTAAAAAAGTTCTTGGTAAAATTACCACCATTTTGTGAAGAGTCCTAGTGTTGGCAAAGTTGTGTTTTCCATTGTAAAATGGTTCCATCAGAGTTTTTATGAGTGGCAGTACTCCTCAGACTACAGTGTCTGAAATAGGAAAGGTGCTATGAAAAGCCAAATCTCTTTGCTGTGCTTTCTATATATAAAGATGCTTCTGACGAATTTTTTACTTGTTCAGTTCCTGCAATTATTCAAACCAGTAAGGTGTACTGAGAACCTGTGGGACTGAGACAACATTTTAAACTCACTAAAATCAGTCTCCTAAATCCATGTCAAGTGTTTAGCTCATATCTAGTACTTAGTTCCCAACAGCCTTCTCTGACCTCAGCGACAGCTATGGGGCCTCAGCACTTAAGAATCAAAGCAGTCATTTCAACACGTTGACTTGCACTGAAATGCCCAACCTTAGGCTCCTATCTTTGTAAAACCGGCCATGACATGCTGTTCTGGCTTCCAGTAACTGGCTCGCAGCAACTGGATCCAGCAGCTGGTGAACAAGCTCCTCAGTACAAAAACATGCATTTATTTATGTAGTTGATTTGGTGCTATTTTGAAACAAAGCAATCTGGGTTCTGCTGAAATCAAGGCGCCAATGAGGCATCTCATAACCTCTGATGGTTTGAGCCCTGGAGTGGCGTGGGGAATACCCAGGGCTCCAGCCACTCCCACTTTTCTGCAATGTGGTTGGTTCAGCAGTACTTTCTCCGAAAGCATTGTATTTCCCTTCTGCTTAACTCTGGTTTTTTTCCCAGTTTTGTCTTTGGTTTGGGCTCTTTTCCCTGCATTATTTTCCAAGCAAATGAAAGCAAGTAGCCTTCCAATTTTTCCTTGCATTCATTCTCAATAGGGAGTTGGAAAGAAAAATCCTAATATGTAGTGTGTTAACATGGAGATTAAATGTTGCAGGACAACTGAGCTTACAGCATTTTTCTTTTGATGGGCTGAAGAGGTTTAAGAAATGATGATTCATTTTGTAATCACAGGAAATAAATTTAGAGGCCCCACCACTAAAAGGTTGAAAATGAATCTGCCTTGCAGCAGGTAAAAACATGAAAGGATGATTTAAAAACAATTTGTAATTAAAAAAAAAAGCAAAACATACATGGAATGAGAGTAAAGCACTTTGCCTACTTCATTTCCAGTAATTGTACTTGGTCAGCTTCAATCTAATGGTTTTTTACCTTGACAGCCATATGCCAACATTGGACACCTGTCCAACCCATAGATTTAATCTCTTTGTCTTTTTCCTAAAAATAGAATACACCTGTGTTAAAAGCTCTTTTCTAAAAGACATTCCTAATCTGGATTGTGTTAAAGTTTGATATTTTTGTTTTCTATTTTTGATGATTTGCTTCAGTGATAACATAATGGCATAATATTTTGCCTGGGACTGATTAAAACTTTTCTTTTGATCAGTGGAGAAGACTGAAGCAGTTGTTTATTACTGGACAAAACTTCAAGAAAAAAAGAGGTTTGGGGAAGTTGCTTTTGCCAGAGCAATTTCATTTACTTTTACAAACAGAAAAAAATCAGTTTCAGTTGGTATGCATACTTTCTTGTTGCCATGCGGAGATAAAACTGCAGCACCAAGTTGTATCAGTTAACCTTGCAGTCAAAGTATGTTATGTTATATATGCTTTGGCCTCAAAGCTGCCAACAAGACTGATTTAAAATCAAGGCCCAGATCAGAGCTCTTTTGCCAGATCATTAGCTGATCTAAATTAGCACTGTGATGGAGCCATTGGTTTATGGCAGTTAAAAATCTGGCCCAGTGATTTGATCTCCTACACAATCTGGCCATGTGTGATTAGTAGCATAAATATATACAATTATTTAAATCCATGGAAATCATTTGGAATATTTTGTGGTAGCTTAAAATCAGCTGGAAGTAACCCAAAGAAAGAAAAATGCTACTGTTCTAACTCATATACAGAGGGTACAATTACACCAAACCAATTGAAAAATGAAGAAAATCAGTAATTGTTTTTAATATTATATGTTTACTGTAAAAGCGATTGTTTGGAATTGTAGCAAATACTTCTATCCCAAAATTGTGACATTAATGAATTTTTTTAACCAAATTTAATTGTACAGAGAATATAAACTGTATTATTATCCAGAAACACAGTCTGCTTAAAGTATTGCAATCACTGCATGTTTCAAATTCGTCTAAATTTTAAAATGTCAGGCATATGAGAAAAACAATTTTTTTTTGTTTTATAATTTGATGCCAACATTATCTTGTTACAAATTGGCAACCATTGAAAATAAAGTTGTTATTCCCCTTTAATCCCAGTTACAAAAGGCTTTCAAGTATATAGATTTTAATTGCATGAATATTTTTTAATAAAATCCTATATTTAACTGTTGGCAAGATTGCAAGGGAAAACAATAATAACTGGCTCGGTCTACTTGACAGAGTAATTCTTTAGGTTACATTCAGCACATTCTCACAGCTGTGACCAATAACTTTGCTGTCTTTATTATTCTCCTATGATATGAAATTAAAATGAACTGGAAATGTTTATGCCATAAATGGCATGCAACACATTAAACAGATAATGCAAGCTAAGGGTTTGCTTAAAACATACAGTTTCTCATCCAACAAAACTGAACTGTAACTTAATCCAAGCTTTTCCTAGTCAGTGGAGATTGCTGTTCTGTCGAAAGCCTCAAACACATAACAATATCTTCATTAAAGGGGAATTACTTCCATCTCCCCATTCCCAGGTGCCACTGAAAACGAAGCTTTGTTTCATGTGGCCAGTTTCAATTACTATGTTTACATCAGCAGATTCTTTTGCTTCATGGAACATTTTTTGATAAGTCTATTTTGGTTCTTGTTTGCTTCCCTTTGAATTTTCCCTGAAGCGTGTTTATAAACTGCATATTAATTCTTTGGTCATGCCTTTGGTATTTTTCACTACTTTAAAAAAAAGACCCCATCACATTTAATCATCTCAACTCAACATTCCTTTTGCTTGTTTGCACCAATCGATAAATTGAACTAAATCAAATTATGTAAGGTTGTTAATTCTGCAGCATATAAGTGCCCTATTTCCAACATGTGCACCTGACATGTATTTTCCTTGAAACAAGATACTCCTCCTTCAACAGACACATGCCAATCAACACAGCCACATAAGGAAATACCATAACTGCATCAAGAAGACTTGCTGACATGTGTCTGCAAATTGATCTTCAAGATGTAGGAAGCCTCTAGGGTGAGAGCATGTGGAAAAATCAAGACTGGCAGAAACTAAAAATTGTTAATTTTATTTCAAATTTCCCAAGTACAACCATATAGCAGAGCCCTAATCTATGAATGGGGTTAATAGTAGTAAAAATGACGTATTTCATGTGTTAAATACAGTACGTGTGTGTTAAAAATAACAAGAGTCTAATCCAAAGTATGCCTGGATTAGAGAAACTAACTCTTGGTTGTCCTTGAGTGTTTCCTGAATCTCTACTACAATCCAGGATAAGGGAGCATTGGAAATAGCTAGGACTACTGGAGGGCAGAAATGTGGGTTATCCGTAAAATTTTGAATTGGAAAATTCAATAAAATTAAATATTAAAATTAAATAAATACAGCACACTTAGTGTGGTTTAAGTGTTACAGTCAAACAAATTCAAAGCTTTATGTGGAAAGGAATTATTTTTATTGGAATACTTGTAAAAATGTAAAGACAATACACAATAGTGTGTTCTTACCTTACATTGTTTGTTTAAATGCAAAGAAAACTCAAAAAAAAGAAGGCACTGAAAACTGTCGACATATTAATTTTAGCACACCCAAAGAACTGTGCATGATATGCTGTGCTTTGGTTTTGATTTGACCTGCACAGCCAATTAGGTGAATTAATAACTTGATTTTTGGTTTGGATTATTATGTGAGTGTATTTACCCTCCTGTTTACAAATCAATAAAACATGTGTACTCTCTCACACACTTCCTAGGGCTAATCACCTGAAAAACATTAATTACAACTGTGAAACTACTAAGCTTGCCTAATATTGCATTGGCATCCATTCATTGTTACTAGTGAATTTTATGAAACAATTGCTTTTTAGAAATGGAAAATTTCCCACGGAAAAATAAAGTATTGGAAAATTTTCCGCCCCACATCTGGCTGGAGGGTAGGAGTATCTAAGAAAATGCATCTCTGCTACATAATATTCTACTGTATTTGGTTGTGCTAAAATCATCAGCACGCAGTAATTTCCAACAGCAACTGTTGCTAAACAGTTCTGTGTAGTCACCAGCATTAACTACCAGACTCTCAAATCCTAAACTATAATTTCTAATGTCGTTTTCGATGAAGTACAGTGTTACTGTGTTTTTATTCCAATTTCCACACTGATAGGGTGTAAAATAACAGCTTCATTGCAGTGTAGTCCACTCACAGTCAGTTTTCATTGATGGGGTAATGAAAGTTTTTCCTGAGTAGCCCCAAGGGCTTTCTAGTACCTTACTGCAGTTTGCCATTGTTATGTGATTTCTACCACATGCTGCTCTTTGAATGCCACCATCAATACTTCACAGCAGGTTAAAAAACTATCCTTTTTGTTCTTTTCCATTTGGCAAACACAGTTTTCTTCTTCCCCTTTTGTTCTAGTGTCTAATGAAGCCAGAATTAATAAGATTTCACATAGATATGATTCTAGGGATATTAGCAGAGCTGGGAAAATAAGGTTTGATAAGCAGATGCAGAAGAACCAACAGCGGAGTGCACAACATTGATTCTGCTATGCTACTATCACCGCCCCGTGTTCCCATCCCGTGTATAGCTGCAGGGAAGCAAAGATAGCTGGGAGAACTCTGTTGAAGGCCCTTCCTCCTCAGAAATAAATGGAAGCCTCTCCTCTATTATCATTATTGCTTATATTAGAATGGCATATAGAGACTCAGCCATTTCATGACAGGCAGTTAGAGGCAGCTCCTTAATCTCTCCATGCAGTCAGAGCTCTAGGGATCCTCCACTGTCTGATGCTTTGTACAGTCATTTACACCTGCAAATGAGGGATGAAGTACCTCCCTTCACTGATAATGGGAGTTGCACATGTATCTAAAACCAGAACTGGAGTCTTATGAATCCCCACAGACTTCTAGGAGGAATGGCTGGAGGACCTAAGGAGAACAGCTGTGTATTAAAGACTCTTATGTAGGAAGATAGGCTGGAAAAATGTAATCCCTTTGGGAACTCTCAAAAAAATGAAAAGAAAAAAACCCTGAAATCTGGAATGAAATACACTTCCCATTAGTGGCAGGTGAAATGCTTCCCTGCCTGCATGCTTTACTCAAGAGACTACCAATCTTGAGACAATATGTTTCTTATTCACCTACACAAAGCACATTTCTTATGGCTTTTAGTGAGCTTCACATGGAAAGAAAAAAAAAGTGAAGTAATTAGGAGATGGGGAAGAAAGCCCAGAAATAGCTAGAGGAACCCTCAGCTAACTGCCCGTCTGCCTCAAATCTACCCCCTTCAGAATTGCTAAACAGACACCAGCCTGGAAAGGCTGCTTTTATAACACCTGAACTGGGATGTGCTGATCCTAGAGCCTTTTAAAATACTCACCCCACAGCTGGAGGGGTTTGTGAAAAATCTTTCTGCTCAGAGCTCTCTGTTCCCACATGAAGCTCTAAATTACCGTAAATAAATTGAGCAATGAAATAAAAATACTAACCAACCCTAACTGAGAAATAGAAAAAGTGAAACAAACTGATTATGGATAATGAATGTGATTAAGACATCTGCAAAAAATTCTGAAGATAGTTAAAATACAGAAACAAACTATACATAATTGTATACTTCAAATAACCTGATGGAGATGAGGCTATTAAAAGGGTACTGCCTGAAATACTGGTTTATGTTATTAACAGAGTTTTGTCTCATGGCTATTTAAAATACATTGAGTAGTTTTGATTGTATAGCAAACCTCAGTATCTCTGCAGAGAACGTGGGTACCTGGCATTCTGGTTAAATAAATCTAAAACTAAAAAAAATAAAATGGAGGGCTAAACCATGTATTATTCCTATTGCTTGATATTTATTTTCACAATTATTTATCCTACTAGTCTTCACTGAGACTTGTGAGCTTACGATCTGACTCCTTGATATATGAATAGTTACCTATATATGAATCAAATATTTTTCTTTGTAAGCACTATGTATTTGTTCCTCAGCTTAGACATTTCATAACTGTTCTATCAATTCAAATAAGAGAAGTTTTTTACCACTAAATTATTGACTACATCAGGGAAAAATAATTATTGGCAATGGTGGAGAAGTATTGTCTCATCTAATGTTGTATCTAAAAAGAGAATGAAATAGCAAGATTCTGTTTGCTTGTTAAAAGAGTTTAAACAAGAGATCCTGATATTCATCTGCAATTATTTTAACTGACTTTGAATTAAAAGCTTGAAGCTGAGGTCTGTTGATCTTAGCTGCAAATGTTGATGTTCTTAGCGGTATTTTCTTTTCCTGTGACTCAGAAACCCAAAGACATATACATCTCTGATTTTTCATGCTTTTCAAATATGTCTCTGGAGGTACTTTGTAGGAACCATAATAGTCTTCTCTTCAGTAATAATCACAGTGAAAATGAGGATTGCTTGATTCAGCCATAATCAAGTTGAAACTTATATATGTGGCTATTAGTTATGTTTTTTCCAGCTTATATTTGAAGATTTTTCCTTAATAAATATCAGGGGGAAAATGGTGTGTCAGATACACAGGCTTCAAAAAGCAAATGAACAATCAGGGCAACTTTCTCTAACCTGTGAGCTCTTTGATATTGTAAGTGGGAGTGATTAGGAAGGGGAACATTTTGAATGAAGTCTTGATAAGGCATCTTGAGTATCGCTTTTAAATCTGGAATTGAGATTTAAACAAGAATTTGCTTTCCCTCTCTGCAGTTGCCACCTGCCCATTCAGTCTTTAACCAAACAGTTTGGGTTTCAGGCCTGCTCATTTGGAGGTCAATGACCTACAGGAAAGGTGGCCATTTGTTCAGTTTGTTTTCCCAGTAAGCTATAGACACTGATAACATTTTAAAAATGAGACCCACACCTATGTAACGTTGTCAGGGTGACAATTTGTCTTTCCTTTTTTGGTCTTGATAACAGGATGGCATTGATGCAACAGACCCTGTTAAGGTAATCAGATCAATACTGGAATGCAGATGGGGAAGGACATCTCTATTCATTACCACCCTTGCCTCCCATTTAATTGCTCCTCATGAAAATACGTTTGGGTTTAGGGATTGGTTAAAACTGAACTATCTGCGTTGTCCATGGGCATCACCAACATGTCTACGGATGACTTAGTAATAGGACCTTAGCAGAACCAAGTAAGAGGTGAGTGAGGTGCTCCACAGCACAACTAAGTACCTAGAAGTGACTCCGCAGAACATTTCTAATGTTCCATTTACCTCGCAGCGGTCACCGATGAGTGACTATCCATACAGCAACTGCCCTTTACTATGCAGTTGCTGGTATAATAAATCTAAAGATCAGGCCACTCACAGGAGGACATTAACCATCTGTCTGAATCTTTACTACACGCTTTTTTTCCAGAGGAAAGGAGGAGCAAGTCTCCAGACAGGACTGGTGCTCAGAGTGCTGCATCAGATATGTCACTGAAAGGCTGACAACTTGCCCATGTATCTCTAATGATGCAACACTAGAGGTTTCTGCTCTCCGTTTTTCTGCTTCCACTAGGCTTCATGACAGACAGCCTCTAGGACAATGGGGTCTTAGCAAAGTTAGCCAATAGGCCATCCGCATCAGAACGGTCTTTCATAAACTGAATGCTGCAGCCCTCATTTTCACTCTTCCCAGAATCAAGGATGCAGTTGGATTCTTCCCTGTGCTCCACACTAGGTTTGTCCCTGGGTGAGTGTCGCAGGCCAGCAGGGCACTGTGAGTATATCAGTTTAGTTGCAGACTGACTGAGCACTGCAACTTTATTAGCCACTGGGCTTTTTGGTTCGGCATCGAGGAGGTGATGTTGGAAAGGAAAGAAACGACAAGTGTCACTTGCAAAAAGGAGTGAATTTTACTTATGACAACAAAAGATATAGTTTGCATATATAATAGTTAATAAAAAGGTTAAGCTAATAAACAGACAACATAACAATACAGATTAAAATTGACAGCGACAATAAAACAGATAAAGAAATTAACCAAGAGTTCCCACTTGGTTAATAATTTACCGATAGTCCCTCAGTTAGAAGATGCACGTCAAGGTGAATCTGAACTTGGCTGCCTGAAGGATACTGGTGGAAGCCCCTCAGTCAGGATCTGGTCCTCGCTCTCACAGGGAGTAAGAGAGATCCATGGGGTACGGGGCAGCAATGACCCTTCTGTTCTGTCCTTCCCGAGGGTTACTATGACGTGTCTTCTTTTATATTCTAATTATGCTAATTTTTAGTTATATAGCCATTCATAATATTACTTTATAGCTGTTATCCTGTGGGGTTAAAAGGCGTTAGAAATCATTATAATTAGTTACTGCCCGAGCTTGGGTTTTTCCAATAAGCAAATTGCAACACAGCGTCTTCAGGTTTGAAATTAACATTATCCTGCCTAAATCCAGCCCCTTCACAACTCTCGGACTATGCTTTTTTGAGATGTTCTTTCTTAAAATGTACTGGATAAGTTAGGCAGTTGAATCTAGTTTTTATCATGAGCAAGGCTAAATTCTGAGTGAGAAAAAACTATTAGGTCAGCTAATTTCACAGCTATAGCTTTGTCTTTGAGGCCTAGTCAGTTCCACAAACAGTTACAAGTTACGTTTGCGGGTTACAAAAATTCAAGCTTCATATTAGACAAAAGTTCCAAATGCCTCCAAGAAGCACGTATTTATTGCTTATTAATTTCTTTGGTTCTGGCCATCACAGTAAGGCAGAAAAAAAGGGAATTCATAAAGTACTGGAATTCATAAAATATGTTGTTCTCCTAAAGGAGATAAATGTGATGCTACAGTGAGTGTGATGCTTCATCCAAAGCTGCTCCTTTCCCCTTGTCTCTGATCTTGATTTTCTCTCTTTCTCAGGATATACAGAGGTTTACAGAAGTAAGTTTCACCAAAAGATGCAAATCTGCTGCCCAGTCTGCAGGGCATTTCTCAAGGTCACACTTGCCGTTGATTTTTAACATGCACAAGAAGTAGCTACAGAGACTGCAGATACAACAGAATAGAGGTAGAGCAGCGTCAGGACTGTGCTTATTTTAGCAGTTAGTTTTTATAGATAAGTTAATTAAATTACCCTGATTTGTTTAATCCTTAGCAAAACACTCCACACCTGAGCCGCACATGGGCAAGAGATTTCTTTGTTTGAAAGCAGAGAGTTAACTGTAAACTGTGGGGAAGTTGCTTGTTTCTCATTCTGTCTGAACCAACTTTTTGGACTTTCAGTTTCTGGTGGATCAGCAGAAATGATGTCTTGTACTGATCAGTTACATGAGGCACATATCTTCTGTTTGATAGTGAAATTTTTTGAGCATCTCCCAATAGAGATTTATATAGTCTTTTTACAGGGAACAGTACATCCATGCAAACATCTCTAGGAGAGCTCATCAGCTTGTTCCTTCTCCCTTTCTCTCCTTTCCAGGTTCAATCTACTTCCACTTGCTCCTCTTCACAGGAAAAGAGGCTGGAGAGGCTGAGAGAGGTTCTGGACATGTGTCCAGGGTCCTTGTAGGTGGCAACATTGCTTCATTTTGGATCATTGCTACATATAGAGCATGAATAAGGGAAAGGGATATTTCATGGTGTTGTTCCTAGTCACAGCATGGAGAGGACATGGATATAAACTCTAGTTCCAAATCTCTGGTTTTGCAAGATTTGTGTAATCAAAACTAGAATCAAATTTAGCATTTCTTCCTCTCAATAGAAACTTACTGTGTCCAACATCTCTCTAAAAATGGGTGCATAGAAGTAGTCCATATGTGGACCCCTAAATAAGCTGCCTGACTTTCAAAAAATGCTGAGTAACCAGCATTTCTGAAGCCTTGGGAATGGGTTCTTCAGTTTAAAAGACCAGGTTGCTTGCTCAGGTTTTGAAGTAATTGTAGTCTAGCTTTCTACAGGCACTCAGTGTTGCCAGTTTTGGCTGATGAAATTACATTCTTTGTCAACTTCCTTGCAATGAGCTAATAACTTTTAAAGCCATTTCAGGAGGATTGTCTAGGAAGTGATCAAACAATATGCACATGCCACAGAAGTTCTCTCAGTGTCACACTGAAGACAAGGAACAAAGCACATCACCATTTTGGAAAGGGATCTGTGGACGGTTAACATAGTAATCAATGCATAAGAGCTCATAAGATATAAAATATTGAATAACACTGGGACCAGATATTTTTCTACAAGAGAATATCTTCCCAATATTCCAATATGGCTTTTTTTATTAGTTAAGTACCTATGTTTTCCTACTTTCTAATACCATCCCTTCTCTTTCTCTCCTCCTCTGAAATAGCATAATAAATACAGTAATAAATTCTTCTGTTAATGATGTTGTCATGTTGAATAAGTTGGATCCCATTATCAGCCTGATTATGCCAGATGCTGAGCAGCTCAAGATGCTAAGCAATTTACAGGATTAGGTCGAATGCCAGGCAGTACATCTGAGCCTTCTTTTCTCTGCCCTGCATAAGATGGACATAATTTACTTGATTTTCTGGGAAGCCAAAGCCTGAAAAATGCTTGCCACTCTGTGTCATATCTCAGGCCAAATGATCTTTGAAGGCATTGTCATTTCAATAAAATAGTATTAAGCATTAATCATCATAACCTTACGTTTTAGACCTGAAGTCTCAAGGGCTTCATCAGTCGTTTGGCTGACTCCTTCATTGGATTAAAGTAGTAGAAATGCCACAGCTTATTTAGCTCGTGTGGATTTGTAACATATACCACCCAGCACTGCATATAGGAATTAACAGCACAGGGCAAAGTCAACAATCAGTTTTGCATATCAAAATGTAGAGAGCACGCCAGAGCTAAGATATACATTGGCCTTCTGCTTTTACTATTTTCTTTGTCATACTATCCCTAGTTAATCAAATCAGTATTATAGTTTATTTTTGTATATATTTAAATATGTCTTCTTGGCTGCACCTCATTTACCTTACTGGTAAAATCTACCCTAACCATGAACTGGTAAACAGTAACACACAGTACTTTCTCTGCTGTTCTGAATGCATGTTATTGAGGGCTGGCCTGAAGACGATATTTCCTCTGTTTTGTGTAGTTTGCAGTAGAAAATAATGACCAGGGACAAGCACACCTGGACAGAGAAGCTGTTACGTTTTGGCTGGGATGAGGCCAGACTAAAAGTTTTCATTTCTTGACTTCCTGAAATGCCAGTAGAAACCCATGTGATTTAGACAGCTTGAGGCTGAGGGGATCTGCTAAATGGAATCCACATTGGAGCTGCTGGCCTGGTGGTAATGTGCTGCCCTATGAGATCTGTTGAAAATCTGCTAACAAATTAATGGTTTGAAAGGTTAAGTGACAGTTTGGCAAACATGTGTCAGGGAGGGGAGGCACATGCCAGAAGAGTGCCCTTCTGACACGCACCCTGTGGGGGGCAGTTAGGGCAGCATCAAATTGCAGGCTTCAGGGTCGGTTCAAGTAACCCAAAGAAAAACAGCTTAACATGTGGTAGACTGAGCTCTACAGGGAGGGAAACAGCTAATAAAATACCTGTGGAGAATCAGCTGAAATTCCTGTTCTGGCTGGTCCTAGAAGTGGTTATGATAATAGATGGATAGTTCGTGCTGAGTTCTTAGGTTATGACACTCCAAGTACTGAAGGTTTTGCCATTTTTGAGGAAAACCATTATAGGGGGTAGAAAAAAAATCAGGGAGAATTCAGTTCAGTTTCCAAAAGTGCTTCCTCTAAGACTTCCTGTTGGAAAAGGGTCTGTGTGCCTCTGTGCTCAGCCTGCCCGCTGCCACAAATGGAGACACAATGTACAAAAGATATCCGACTGCTTAAAACACTGACGTATTTCTTTACATGACATCAGCACTTTTGTTTACACTGATTTGTAGAATCGGCTGTTACTATTAGGCCTTCTTAATATAAGACATGAACAGATAAAGGAACAGGAGTGAGGACGGACAGGATTCGATCCAAACATAATATTGACCTGATTCACTTTTCCATTGAAGTGAATGGTGCACCTCCTATTGACTTCAAAGAGAGTAGGATTTAACTCATCCTGCCTGAGAAAATCACAGCTGAATAGAATACAAAATACACTTTACTTCAGGATGTTTAATATAGAAATATAAAGAATATCTTCATTTGGGACAAATACAATTTCAGTCACCTTCTAACTTGAGCTTGGGGAACTTTTATGGGGTGCAAGGAAAAGCTGTTTTTGAATCTCAGAAGAGAATGACAACTCCAAGGCGTTTTCTCTTAGCAACATGCATCTTTTGTTATCAGACGCTCTATGCCGTCATTTTAATTAAAATCCTGGAAATGGACAAAACTTAAGCAGTACAGGAAAAGGGGTCTTTGGCAAGGTTTGGTCTTCTCTGATTCCTATAAACTAGAGGCTAATCAAATGCCAGGACCAATCTGATGTGGGGAAATAGTCTCTTTCTGGGAATGGAAAGAACTCTTCTTACAGCCTAAAAAATCCCTATAGGATGTTATAAAAGAAAATCACAGCTTGGTCACCTTCCATTTTGGGAAGTAGCAATGGGACTGGATGTTTCCACAGGGTTTAGATGTCTTCACTTCAGAAATGTTCAGACATAAAGGGGGGGAGTGATGAAAACTGGCTGTCATTGTTTAAATCCTCATCTCTCCTCAGCTTGGCACTCTCGTTCTCTAACCTCTTTGACTTGTATGTTGAGAAGAATTGACCCATCCATGGAAAGGCCTCTCTGCAGCACTGCACAATGTGTGATTTCTTTTAAGATACTAATATTTGGTTGATTTTATTGGTTTTGTATCTGATGCTGCTTTTAAACAGACATATATTTGTTATAATTTTAGTGTTCATGAAAGAGGTCTAATTGACACTACCAATGCTCTTCATTTATCCACTATAAAGGGAGCAGCCATCCAGGTTTCCCTACCACTGGCCCACCAATGGACTTCAGCCTTGCCCTGGATACATCCCAAGAGAGAGGAAGTGAGAACAGTTCGCTATCTCTGGACATTCGTAGATCTGCCAGCAAAGACACCATTAAGTATGGTAGGTTTAGCTGTGATGGGAATATGTGTCATCCAGGGTATGAATGGAGACTATCAACATATTACACACTTCAGATGATGAACATGTTTTTCAGTTACTACTAGCCTCAGCCAGATTCATCCCCAAATCCTAAAGTGAAAGCTTCTCCTCCACAATATTTTCTATAGGTGGTATTTAAGAAGAATTGTGAACTAACAGCATGCTTCTCTCTCCCCGATTAACATTTCCATTATGATGTCCATATTAATTACCATCTTTAAAGCTATTCTTCTTACATAAAGCATCTCAACTTTGGGGCTTTTTTAAATGCACAAAATAACTGGACAGTGGTAGGAAAATGTTTTTCTCCCTGTCACAGGGTCACGCAGGTGCCCTGTTCCTATGAAGGAATGAGGGTAGCTGAAACTCCTGAAGACAGCACAGGTGTTAGTTGCCAGGGCAACTAGGCTGGTCACGTGAGCAGAAAGGGGCTGGGCCTGGCCTTTATAAACAGACCAGGCCGGAGCCTAGTTAGCAGTTCCCTTTTAGCAGCCTGAGGTGTGGGAGCTCTGCAGTAGAGCCAAGCAGAGCAGAGCTGATTGTTGCAGCCTGACCACCCAAGCGGCTACAGCATGATAAGGGTGGAAAGAACCCTGATGGGGAAGTCATTGCAAGAGAGCCAAGTGAGCTTAAATCCCGTGTTATAGCCAGGAGGCTTGTTGTTGTCTTACAGCTGTTTGGCTTATGGTTCTGTTTCTTTACTGTTACACTGGAGGGCCGGGTGAGGCTATAAGGGGATGGAGGAGGCCTCATTTAGGAGTGCCTCAGTAGAGTGGGGGTGCTCCCAGTGCTGGAGTGTGGTGCTACATTGTGGGGTGTACTATCCCAGCCCTGGGGAGGGGCACAGTGCCGATGAGGGCACCGTAGTTGGGGTGCAAGACCCCAGCCCTGAGAAAAGCAAAGAGGATTTTGGGGCCAGGCATGGCTGAGGCCACCTGAGCCCCACTGGCAAGGAGAACCAGTGAGAAGCCTGCAGGGGCTCGTGTTAGGCTCCAAGGGGAGGGCCACATGAAGAGAAGCCCAGGGTGGGTGCTACTAGAGAGACGAGCCCGGAGAGGGCAAGTCCATGATTAGAGAGCCCAGAGAGGGCAGAGAGAAGCCCCAGGAGCGGGTGCATACTTGAGGGAAGCCCCACAAGAGGGCATGTACAGAGGGAAACCCCAGTGAGGGCAAGTATTGAGCAAAGCCCCAGGAGGGGGCGTATACTATTGATAGAAACCCCAGGAAGGGTACGGACTGAGAAGGATCCCAGAGGGGCTCCCCAGTGGTGGGGACCCCGACGGGTCAAAGGGGCCAGGTAAGGCTCAGGCTGCCTGAGCCCAATTGGGAAGAGTACTATCAGTAAGCCTGAGAGAGCTAACGAATAGAGGGGCACCGGTTGCGTGCCAAGCCCAGGGGCGCCAGAGCAGGGCGCAGAAAAGAATTGGACCAGATAATGTCTGGAAGAGCTGCGAGGCTTGGGGCGTGCTAAAGGGGAGGTAGGAGGCATGCATAGCCCATAAGGCTGTGGTGCGCCGAGTCACCCCATACAGAACGGGGGATGTTATCAG
The DNA here is from genome assembly GCF_001723895.1 of Crocodylus porosus. Lineage (NCBI taxonomy): Eukaryota > Metazoa > Chordata > Crocodylia > Crocodylidae > Crocodylus > Crocodylus porosus. The sequence goes on from NW_017728916.1 coordinate 4,442,938, forward strand.
CATAACACCGTGTACAAGGGGATCAAAGGCAGCCTCCCATAGAAACTTATATATACCAACAAGAAGTGGCAGGAGAGAAAAGAGAGTGCTGGATCACCTACTTGACACGGTAGGGGGCACTAGAGGGATCACGGCGGCTCCTAGGCCCCACTCCGTGACACTCCCCCACAACGAATTTTTTAATATTTATTGTTTCCTTGATTGTTGCTCCTGGTGGCAAGATGGTCACAATGGCAAAAAGGAAGCAGTAAAAAGGACCTCTCAGAAGATCAGCTGCTGATAGATCTGTCTGTCTATTATAGATTTGTATAATTCTAATAGCATCTGAGCAGCTCGCACATCTTCTGTGTAGTCAGGTGGCTATACTGATAGAGAATTTGGCCTATTAACTCCTCCTTAGGATAAAGTAAGTATACAGGAGCAGATTCTGATTTGCACCAGTTAGAGTATCCAGGTTATTAGGGAGATCAGAGCAGGCTGCAAGAGATGCCTAGGGAGACTGGGTAAATATTAGGCACTAGCCTGTGCTGAGCTCCATATGGCTGTGGTTTTTGCCAGTACACAAGCTCATTAGTTTAGAGTTTACACTAGTACACCTACACAAGTGGTAGTTGGTCACACCTGTTACTGCAGTGTCACAGGAAAGGCACAGACTGCCAAGGTATGTGGGTAACCCTTTAGTCAGCCATGTAGAAAAACTCAGTGAGTTTTTTTTTTTTGCTATTAACTTGCATGGTATAGATGAACAAAGTTTCATGAATGTGGACAAAGCTTCACAATTTTGGTCTCAACCATGTGTGGTGGTAGACTCTGGTAGAGCACCAGTGGTCTCTCCAGTGCAGAGCCCACAAGCAAGAGCTTGAGGCTGTTCCAGACATTCGTAAACATGAGGGGTCAGATCTTTCCTGAACTTGCTGTGGCACCACTGAAATCAGGTGGACCAGTGGAGCCAGACTAACTCAGGCCCTGAGTCTTCTATAACAATTCTCTGAAATAATAAAATAGGTCTTTTTCCCTGCAAACAATTAAGCAAACATAATCAAAAATAAAATCATAGTTCACCTAAGTAACACCCTGCAGCACCAAGCTACAGATCATTTCATCCTTCTTGCCTGGCTGTAATACCACATTGTTAGAAGACCTGAAGTATCTATAAGGAATTCCTTGGGTGCCCTGTTGCATATATATTCTACAAAAAACAGATATTTTGTACATTTTAAGTATGTCTATAAAAGCACCATCTTCCATTCTTATTCTTTAGCCAGGTCAGCAGTCAACCAAAAGATAGAGCTGACACCATCTTGTATTCCCACTCCTGGTCAATGAAGAAGCTTTTGGGGAAGAACTCAATTGCTCTTTGCTAGGAAGATGGTAGTGACTTCAGGAACTCAGACTCTCAGCACATTATTTAAATTTTATTTAAAGTCCTTTGAACGGTGTCAACTTAGTCAGTGCTCTTTTAATAGAGTCACAGGCATCCAGAAGATAATGCCTTCGAAATACATTCTATGGTTAATAGGATAAGTTATAGTTTTGGGACTTTTTTTCCAGGACAATTTGAATGTGTACACCAGAAAGCAAAGCTTAATTAGCACCTCCAGAATTGCAGCATAAATCTTGCCAGTGTGAGAAGGAAGTGAACTGTAGAGTAAGCTGTCAGCAGCTCACTATGATCTGACAGAGCCCAACAAATGCTTTCCACATTCTGACCCTGGCCGTCAATCAACATTCAGTGAGAGAACACACTTCTTACAGAACTGTCATCTGTTCGGCAGACATCAACATTTGGCTATAATTTTTACTAGCTGTCATTTATCATTATTTTGGAAATAAGGAGACAGTGGAGCATTCTTCAAACCAAGGTTTTTGAATATTACTCTTGGAAGGTACAGCAGACTTTAAGATGTTAGGAAGAGATTTCGACAGGAACAAAGGAGAGTAAGTTTTCTATACCTTACTAAATATATGCTGAGACAATTTTAGTCTTATTAATAGTTGAGGAACTCATCTGAGTTCAGGATCTGCTACTTTATTTCAGTGAAAGTATGAACCTTATCATTGGATTTTTATGTTGCAGAAATAATTTCAGGTCTATATGACTAGTTTTTGTCATTAATGTGAGCTTTTGATGCAAAAAAGTAAGATAGCATTAAATAAGATAAGTGAAAAATACCCATGTTATTTAGGGAGCAATCAACTCAGTTATACGGTTACATGCAACAAAAAACTCCATTGCCCTAAAAGCATGTAATAATTGACGTATTTCACATCAAACACACCCACAACTTAATTAAAATTGTTTTTCCCTTTCAAACAATCATGCCTTTTGGTTTATAAATTCCTGCAGATATAAAGAATCAACACCTACTTAAACCTGGTATGGCTAGAAAGAGTTTATGGTTCTCTCAAAGTGGCTTAGGCTTTAAATCGCAACAGCCTAGATAATAAAAGCTTGTAGTCCTTATACAAATTCTGTACTAGAATTTCTGCAGGGGAAGTGGTATTAGAGATGCATCCAGTTATTCAGAACTACTTGGAGCGGTCAAATCCTTGCTACACTTTCTAATGGAAGACTACAAAAATATGACAACAATCTCACATTAGAGCCATAATGTAGAGCAGAGGAGATTTTTTTTTTAATCTGGTAAAGCCCTTAGACATGTGAGTATCTTTAAGTAGGTGAGCCATCCCTTTAACTGCAGCGGGATGACTCTTATGCTTAAGCACATGTGTAACGTGGACTACTTTGTTGGATCACAGGTTTATGGACCATTTTTTAAAGAACAGTGACCAGAATACTGTGCAAGAGCACAGTGGTAGTACTAGTGTAGAAAGTCAGCAACATCATTGTTTTCAGCAGATTTGTTAGATGATCTCATCAAAGTACTAACCTGACCTGTTCTTACAAGTTAATGAGGTCTGTCTTGACAGGATTATTGAATGATTATTTGTTTCTTGTATGACTTATTGCTCAGCATGCCAAACTCTGAGAAATTAACTATGATAAAAGAGGTTCAGTAAAATCACACTGATTTTTTTCAAATGTGTCTCTCCACTTTGGTTGGTATATGTCATACCTGAAAGGTGATTGTTTGCATGGACTGTAGCTTGGGTAGCTATTTTTTCCCCATTGCTAGGATGGAAGCATCAGAACAAGGGTGAAGGTAAAAATCACTTTTGACTTGGGGGATCCTCAAATAATTGTCCTCCTATGCATTAAAAAGGACTCCTCATTTGTTCATATAGAGCATACCGTGACAACCATCTTGGTTCTTCTATTATTGTAAAGTTATTGTCAATGCGCCTTATAGGGAGAAATTATCTGAAATGTATCCATCTACTTCCCATTTTGTAAAGCCACCTACTTCACTGTCTGACACACTGTAAGTCAAATATTTTAAATCCTTAAAATGCTTCAGAAAATGGTCATTTAAAAGATTTTATGAATTACTTTTCTTTAAATCTGCGAGTCTCCAGATGATAGCTGCTGAAAAAGTAATATTTACTTTACTTGCTGTGTTTTTTGGAAATTTCAATAATGTGGTTTGCAAACATGTCTTAATATATTTATGATTGTGATATCATAATGGCAGGCACTTGGAGACTTCAACAAATTGCCAGTTCCACAGGGGTAGGCACCATACAAACAGAGCAAATGACAGCCTATGTTCCAAAAAAACCCTTCCATGCAGGCACTGTCAAATTAGATCGGGAGGCTAGCTCTTCAGGGTTGAAGCACTCTTGAAATGGAGATGCCATGTATGGCTGACCATGTTTCAAAACGGCTGCTGCTCCCACCTCAGAAAGGTGGAAAAAGAAAATGTCCCCTTCCACCCATTAGTGTGACTGTATTGTTTCCCACATTAAATTTCTGCCCTGAAATTAAGAGTTGCTTCACACCGACTCAGGCGAGGGGCGTTAGCAATATACCAGCCCTCTGATTAACCCTGATGATAATGGGAAAAAGGAGATCAGTGACGCTTCTTCAGTGACTTTGCAGACACTGCTTGTTCTCCCTGATGCTACCATCTAATGGCATCTATGGCACCTTGTCACAGGTGAGGTGGTTCCCATAAGCATGTTCCTCACCTGATCTCCTCTGTTTCTTGGGGCAGGCAATTGCATATACAGGCCTTATTTGTGACCATTTTGGCAGTGTGCCTTCCTGTCTAAGGGCCAGATCCAACAGTTAAAGTCAACTGCAAGGACTGTCAACAATGTCAGTAGGTATCAGCTCAGGCACTATGAGAACTGTAAGGGTGATGGTGGGGGGGATGCTCTATTAACTGCAAAGGAGTGGTCCCTACAGAGAGAGCGCATTTGTTAGGAATCGCATATCAATAACTGACCAGTCAATCAGAAGGAACCAGCTGAATCCAAACAGTTTAATTTTCCATTATTTTCTTAATGAATTTTCCTTTATTCTAGAAGGAAGTTGTAATTGCAGGCAAATCCCAAACTAACTGAGTATAAACCAAGCACCATCACTAAAACCTCAGGGCACCTATACACATGATGGACCTGTGCTCCACATCCTAATTAGCATATGTCAGAACAGACTCAATCAAGTCTGCTGTGAGTCAGTTGGAGTGTGCTAATTAGCTCACTCCAGCAGCCTCTGCATCACCTGTATTCAGTGTCCCCACATTTCAAAATGGCTGCAGGGGTGCTTTAACTAAAGCTTGTCAAATAAGCTTTAGTAAGAGCACCCTCATCTCCACTGTGAAGCATAGGATGCTGAATACACATGATGCTGTGGGCGCTTTAATTAGAGCAGCTCTGAGAGCATGTGTATAGATGTCTTCAAGCTTTTATTGCTGTCTCAACCTAGTCAAGCTTTAGCTTTTATTCCCAGCATCTAACTACTTCTTTTGTAGGAATGATCCTGGGCATGTCTGCATGAGATGTTAATTGTGCAGCAGACTACTTAGCTACACAATAAACATTGCATGTCTACATGTGTGCCCTATTGGGCTGGAGCAAACTAACTAACTGTGCAACAGAATAGTACTTGTAAATACCAGTTTTTTACTCCATAGCAGCGCACATGTAGACATTGATGTGGCTGGCTGAGGCATGCGGGTGTTTCAGTGCAGGGGCTGCCTGCTGGCTAGCCTCACACTGAAGCACCCTCGTGCCCCCACCAGTCCCTTCTCAGCATGAGTTGAGTCAGGGGGAGCAGCCCCGGGCTGGCAGGCTGACCCCTGGGGCCCTCTGCCAGCAGGGGCTATTCTGACCCAGCTCAACATGCCATGGTCCTGGGCGCACGTGAAGACGATATACTTAGGAGCAATAAATTCATGAATATTAATTGCACGTGTAGATATGCCCCCTTTGATTATAATAGGGTTGGGTCCTTTTGGCATTATAATTACTAATTTATACTCAAATCAACAAAACAAAACAAAACCCTCATACCTTTTCTTTGGCAGAAAAAGGGGTGATGCCGGTGGGTAAAAGTTAGGGATACCCTCATCAAAGCACAAGATTCAGATTTTTTATCTATTCAGCTACTTTTAAAATCTGTCACTGGATGCTCCTGAGAGAGAGGCATTTGCAGTGATGAGATATTTATGTGCCATCTGCCCACTAGTGGTGGCTTGCTAGTTTATACAGTTCTCAGCCAACAAGCAATGAAAGATACGAGGAAAGGACCTTCCCTGTGCTCTTGGATTTTTTTCTTTTGCTCTGAAGCCATTCCTTTTGTTACTTGATCATCTGTAATTATGTCCTGGAGTAAATTCTGTTGGTGCATCAATTTTCAAACACAACATTCATTTTTATCAGTCATGTTTACTTAATTTCACTTGATTAGCACAGACCCTAACAAGTGTCTTAGACTAACAGTATGTCACTGCTGAAGTATTTTCTAGCTAACAAGAAGACACAGAATAGTGCACATGTTGCTTTGTCTGCATTAATCTATTTACATTGTAATTCTTCAACTGCTTTTAATGGCTGGTTCAGCTGGAAGCAATTAGTTGTCTAAATTAAAGCCACATTTCTCACTTTTGTGTGCTGGAAGCATTTTTTCCCCTGCCCTTAAATCAGGATAGATAGTATTAAAATACATGAAATCTTACTGAGGGGCCCAATTTAGATATTCTGTGCTCAAATATAGATCCTTTCTTTAAACCCAAATACTTGGATAGGACTCAAGAAGAATATGCTTTGAATATTATTCTGAAGCACAGATTTCAACAGCACATTGACACTCGCTTTTACATAAAGAATTTACTTAGACATGAAAGGACTGGGAGTTTGAGATGAAGGCCTGCAGACTGTTGGAGAAAGCATGTGCTCTAGAAGTGTCGGGCAAGAAGAAAAAAGCAAAAGACAGTAAGATGGAGCTTGCTACTGGAAATAAGGCAAGAGAAAGTTTCTTTGATACATAGTTTCCTCACTAGCTAGTTAAAATAATGAATCTGTAAAACAGTGTTGTGTTAGTAGCTTAAAAAGCAAGTATTTTACTTGGAACTTCAGGTGAGATTTTCCTCCCCTCCCTTTAGGGTTAGTTACACCAATGTATAACAGCCAAGAATCTGGCCTTCTGTTTTTTGGTGGGCCTGCATAAAAATGATCATGTATGCAAGCTAGCTAGCAAAATTAGATATTACACAACACTTTTCCAGTGCCGTTCATCTGAGAGGGACTCTGGTTCTGTCCACCCTTCCCTTACATTTTGATTGCCTTTTGCCTTTTCCTGTCCCTGGCCCTAATGCTGGATGGTTCTAACACCATATACAAAGTGCTAGGAATTGCAGATGAGCACCTGTCCTGAGATTCCAGTTTAGTTTTGAAGACTCAGAAGACATGGCTAGATTTTAGCCAAGCAGTAATTACTTTTGAGGTCTCTGCTTCTATGATGGGTTTTGATGCTGTTTTCTACAGTTCTAAATGCTGTGTTCTATTACTTCCTATGAGACTAGCACCGTGGTTGAGACTAGGACAAACTGTTATGCACGGTTATGCCTATGGCTCTGCCTATTGGAATTGCTGCCCTGAGGCCTGTCATGGAGACAGCATTAGTGTTGAAAGAATAGTGGTGTGGTAATCACCACCTATGCTTTTAACTCTGGGGGTCTAGGTGGTCCAGCACAAAACTGTTTCAAAACCTGAAGGTCCTTCCTCTGTGTGCAGTGCAGCCTTTTTAGTTCATAATGATATTTTGTGCTAATTTAACACGTTTCATCCACCACCCTTGAAATGCTTTATACAACGTTAATTGGGCATCTGAAGGTTGTGGGAGGTACAGCAAGGATTATTGTAGTCATTCAAAATGTAGGGAAACCAGATGATAGAGAAGGTAAGAGACTATGAAGAGCATGCAAGTCCTGACTAGCGATTTGCAACCCTAACCACTACATAACATTGCTTAATTATATCAAGGGAACTGACCATAAACCTTTTGCGTAAGTGCCGTCTATGAACCCAATATTGCTAGCTAACCCGAGTTATTTTTTCTCGTCTTTCCTAATCTCTTCTTCCAAGTTGTTCTCCTGTGCTTTGTCCAGTGAGCAGTCTTCTGGCTTGTAATCCTCTGTTTATGGGCCTGCTCCCCAGCTTCTGTTAACTGGCCCAATTCTGTTGACATCATTACATTTCCACTACTTGCCTGCGGTGATACGCTGGCCCAATGGGTTTAGTCACAAAGAACAGGTTCTAACTGTGGCAGGTTTAATTATAACAAGGGCTTATCCCTTTGCCTGATCTGCCTGCAACTATTCCAACTTTTTTTCCTATTTCCCAGTTTGTGCCTGAAAAGTGAGGGCCTATGTGATATGTGTTTATGCTTAGTTTGACAATGTACAAGCAAATAAATATCAGTTCCTGCTGAACACGTTGCTGTAAATGCACCATTTCAGCCCTCCCCCTGCAACTTTCTGATTACTCTGCTCCAGCTGGCTCTCAAAAATGGCAGGAAGAACCATAAAGGTATGGTGAGTGCCACCACAATTCCTCAAACCCACTGGCACTATTAACTCAAAAGAAAGAAATGATTGCAATAGGAGACTCAAGCCTAGTCTGTATTACATAGCTTTGCCCTCAGCACTCACTACTCTGCCTTCCTGATAGTCTTACACTAGGGACGTGTGCCTGGGTGGTCCTGGTTTCAAATCCTGCCTGCTTTGCATCACATATTAGCCTGAAAATGCAGGGGAGAGGACTTCATGGCCCAGGAGGCCCCTTCCCATGTTACATCCCTCAGTTCTACCAGGAAAGCTGAGAAAACAGTGAGTTCACCCATACTTAAAGCTTCCCTCAGGGAAGGTGGGGACCCATTTCTGCCAACAGAATGGCACCAGCTCTTGGACCAAAAGAAAGCTTTTGCTGCCAGGCAGTAGCTAGTGCCTTTTCAGGGTGTAGTTTGCATCCTGCTGACAGCAGATGAAGCAGAGTCTACCATGCTGGCAGATATCCAGGCAGCAGAAGCAGCCTTGCATAGACAAGCCTTGTTGATGCCTCTCTTTTCAGCATTGCACAGGGGCTAGATTGAGAGGGAGAAATGGATCTAAACCAAAACCAATTTGCAAATAATTCTGTGCCAGCTTTCTGATTGGACAAGTCAGATTTTTAAAATAAACAGTGTTCATGCCCAGAAAGGGGGCAAGCACTTCAGTTAAGCTATAATGTTTGGCCTCCTGGGTTACCTTAGCAGGACGTGGCATTAGCAAGCTGGAGGGCTCCCAAATAATAAAGCAAAGAAAGAGATGTCTGTTTAAATCAGGAATTCCCCAGATGTAGGGCAAAGTGAAGTGATACCATTAATGACCATGTAATGTTGCAGCTCAACTTTCAGAGGCTTGCACCACACAAAAGGCAGCTTGCAAGATTTGCCTCAATCTTCTGGAGCACAAAACATGTCTTTGCTATATTTAACTAAGGCACTTACAGGCACTGCCCACAACCAGTGTCAAAACATCCTGAAACAGTAGCAATCCTGGGATCAATTTCTTGTACGGATAATGACAATTTGCTGTTTAATTTGGAATTCAAAAGTGGTAAAAGTTATGCAGGTTCTTTGTATGAGAAACATTGTCTAGGAAGAGACAAGAACAGAATTTATAGGGAAACACCTCCTTCTTGCTGGAGTCTGTGACTTACTGAATTTTTTTGATGGTCACCCATGTTAACATGCTCTGGCAGCTCGGTAAAAGTCTGGTTTCAGCTGTAGCTTGGGTAGTGTGGCTGAAAGAAGTAGGAATTCTTCAGAGTCCATGAATGTGAGTGTTGTGGGATCTGTAAGCCACATCTAGCAGGGGAAGAGTTAGTTGGGAAATTTGCCAGTATCCAATCATTCCTTCCCTTCAGCTACAGGGGCAGGGAGGCAGCTAAGCAGATAACCTAGCTGTCAAACCAGTATTAGCCAGGCTAAGTCTTTATTGCTCAAGGACCAGACCAGGTAGACCATGTGTAAACCAAAGCAAACTGAATAGCCTTTATTGGCTAGACTGATGCTAAGGACTCAAGACTACCTCTCTGGAAAATGACAGTAAAGCAGTACTCAGATAGCGGAGGGAAGTGAAAACATAACCCATGACAATAAGTAAAGGAATTAGGCCTTCATGTGGAGGCCTGAGGGCTGCACAATACACACAGCATTTACTGGTCACATCTTCTGACATTCTCCATCTTCCTGGCATGTATTTCTTGTGTACACTATTCTTTCTGGTATAGCTGAGGCTGTTAGAGGTAACCTTAACATTCAAAAGTGCTAGGACTTTAACACAGAAAATATATCCAGTTCTGGATAATAGAGAAATACAGTATTTGCCATGGTTAGTTTCTAGTTAGATAGCACATCTACATATGCGCTTTAATGTGTAGTAGCCTATTTAATTGCACTTTTTTCACATGACACTAATGCACAGTAACACTAATGACAAGTAAAATAGGCTACTATGCATTAAGCATCCCTTTATGAATGTGCACTGTCAGTACTGGGCCTCAGGGCAGCCCAATGCATATTTATTACGTACCTCACACTGCAGGTCCTAAATTTAATGCACATTAGGAAAAGTACATTAATGCATGTGTAGATGTACCCAGAGATGCACACTCTGGAAGACAGAACTCAATGGAAAATCCTAAAGAAAAGGTAAATTAGAATTGGGAGCGAAACATTTGTCTCTTGCTGGCATTTGTGACTGAGGAATCCTCATCAGGAAACCTAAAAGGTCTTCTGCAGCAAAATATCTTCTGGATATGTAGATATTCAAATATCCAAAATGACCTTCAGGCACTGATGTGCTAATGACTTATCCATACTATCTCCTGCTAAGTAGACCCTGTGGTGTTGGATTTTCATTAGCAAAATGTGCCATTCTTGTAAGGCTATGCTCAACCTGAGAAATGAATGAATGGTGGTGCTGCTTCTTTAACCCTGGAAAAGATAACAAAGTTAAAGGCTCTCCCAGGACCTTTGAAAAAACTACAGGACCTGTAGGTGTAGGTTTAAGGCAACAGTACCATTTGGCCAAAGACCTATGTATCAACTGAACTAACCTATTTATCACCAACAAATTACACAGAATCAACACTGTAATACTATTTGTCCTGTTGTATGTCCTTACACTGGAACTCTGTTCCATGTTATGGAGATTATTATGTGTGTTACTATAATTGATGCACTAACTGCATGTACACAAAATTATTCAATAAAGAGAAAAATCTAATCACTTCAGAAAGAGAGAGAGACAAAGCTTACTAGGCGATAGAGACAATATCTGCTAGATTAAATTTACAGTTTAAAATGGATGAAAATGTAGGGTCTAACCGTACAAACCCTATTGGTAACTTTACTCGTGATCAGTACCAACTTAACTGAGTAAGTTTTATGTATGTTTGCAGAGTCAGATCCTAATAATGCAGTGCACTCTCACCAGGAAGTCCTATGTATTTTAATAGAAAGTGACAATTTTTCCATTGCTTATTTTCAAGCCAAAAGTTAACAGAGAATTTGATTTCTTTTAAAACATTCTACAAGATGGTTAAATAACCTACAGGAATCCAACCTGACAGCTCCCAAAACTGATTCATCCTCATGAAAATAATCTACTGAAAACGATGTCAGCTGAAAATGTTTAGTTTTCAGGTAGCTGCTGAAAAATTGAAAGTGTTCAAGGAAAGTGGACATGGAACAAAACTTAAATAAAAAAATCTATTTTTTAATTTAAAGCAAGTTTCAATGATAATTTCAAACAGGCTGGCTTATATCCCACCTAATCAACTTACAACTTCACCATAAGTGCTTTTAACATCTGTCATGAAGGGGTAACATCCTTTAAAAACTGACACATTTCTCTCAGCTTGCTGGATAAACAACACCTGTGCTACGCATTTATAATCTGATTTGGTAAAAAGAATGAAATGGTAAAAATTAAGAGAAAGCTACATATAAGAACAACAAATGGCTAGTTTCTGACACCCCAATTTAAATTTAGTGGCATCAGCTCTCAAGTGGTTCCATTGACTGCAGTGACACTACTTAGGAATGAATTCACTGTTCCGTACGAGGAAGTGCACTAGAAGTAGAGTCACCAAAATTCAGCTCAAAATACCTTCTAGGCTATAAATGGTATTGGGTAATAGGGGTAGGCTCACAAAAGAAGTGCTGCTGCCTTTTTTTCCAGCAGTCTGGTGGTGGGAGAATTCAGGCAGGTTGGAGAGAGCAGGTTCAATTCCCGCAGCTGACTGAGGCGGCATGAAGTCTCATCTTCCACCTCCCTAGTCACCATAATAGAAAGCACTTCCTCCCAATCTTGCTCAGTGAATATTTAAGCATTTCATGGTAATGAGGAAGATCCCTTCCCAAATATTATGCTGGTTCATTTTCCTGGAAGGTATGAGATGTGTTTTCTAAATCCTCTCCAGACGAAGGAAGGAAATGACCCTGGCTCTCATGTCCTTGGTGAATGCCTCAATCAGTTGGCTTTTGGAGAAATGGTAGTACAAGCACCATCACCACCAGCCTGCTTTGAGAGTCTTGCCATCCAATTCTTGTGGTGGTGTTTTTTGTTTGTAAAAAAAAAAAACACCACAAAAATACAAACGTTTCTGTTTGGGTAGAATGGAACTTGTTGTGCAATACAGAACAGAACAGCTTTGTTTGTCATGTCAGCTGGCCCATTCTAAATTCAAACCATTCAGTAACCAAACCAATCGAATAAATTATTAAAACAGCCCTAATTAAAAGTAATCTGCTATTCGTAATGCACAGAAAAGTAGAACTAAGGTGTGGCTGCTCTTCTGGTTGTTTCCCTCCCCCCCCCCCCATTTCTGATAGAATAAAACCCCTTACTTTGTTTGCATTTCCTGAGTTCTGTCAGTTTGTCACAACCTCCAAAGCTCTTCAACCATTTTTGGATATTTAATTGTAGCATCTGTATCTCATTACATTCTTCAGCCAGTGGTGAATAGAATCATGTTGCCATGAGGCAAAGGTCAGAGCCACCCCCACCCTTTATTGGGGGGGAGGCAGGCATTGATTTTTTTCAGACAACAAACCACCATCCAAAGAGAATGACCACTTTTTCTCTGGATCTAGATGGAGCCCTATTGTTGTAGCACATCAACAGAAAATAAATAAATTCCCAGTGGCTATTCACTCCCTGGCCTATAAAGAATAAATACCCCCCCTCCCCCAAACCAACCCCAGATGTTATTTCTTACAGCTCCTTGCCTTACTGATACAGGTCTGGTACTTCATGACTACCCTCCTACGTGGCTGTGTGTCTCCCTTCTAATATACTGCCCAGCATTAATCAAGCAGTTTGGAAGCATCCTATATCAGCTCTGCAAAACAGTGCTCCAGTGATTTACTGTCAGATTCTTTCAGCTCCTGTTAGACTCCTGTTTTTCTTTCATGTTTGGTAGCAGAGGTCAACAACAGTAGGAGATGTATGCTTTCACTTTGTCTCACATTTGTTGCTGTCATTCTAATCCTGCTCAGGTCCCTGCAGAGCAACAGGATGTGTTCATGCTCATAGCCTTATATGCTAATTGATTTTAAGGAACCCATTCATCAGTTTAATTTAGTAGATCACCCACTAGGTTTGCTGTTCACTGTCAAAGGTAATTCAATTAAAACTGCAGAAGTGTGACTAACTATTAACTGTTAAATACGTTTACCAGCTGTTGTGCCCCCCCATCTCCATCATATTCTGTCTGCGAATCAGTCCTCAGATGACACGTGACTACATTATATACTGTAGCTAACTAGTATATACAACAGTTTACAATAATGCTGGTAAATACATTTAAATTCTTTCTGCAGCATTATAGTAACATGTCAAAATATAGACAATTTGCATCAAGTGAAACTTCACAAAAACATAAAAATAAGGAAGTGTTATGATAGTTGAATTAACTCTACCTATAAAATTCCTAACTTCTTTTAAAAAGCCCAAAACAACACCCCAAGTGTTGTAATTTTTTTTTTTTTAATTCCACTGGAAATCTCTCTCTTGACACATGATAAAAAAATTAAAAAGAAATCTGCTTTTACATACACATCTGCCTTTAAAGTTGCTTTAAAACCACCAAATACAAATGTCTCCTAGCAGTGAACCTGTTGGACATCAAACACTTGGAAAACGATGTTTTTGTTGAAGAAAGGAAAAATAATTAAACGTGTCTCTGAATTTTTTCCAACTAACAAATCATGTTTTGACACTTCATGTCTGTTTGCATCAGTCATGTCACATGGTTTGATATAATTAAATGCATCATTAATGATTCCATGGTATGTATGACACAGGACAAAAATGGTGCACCTGCTTAATAGAGGAAAAACAGTATTTGAAAACCTCAGGTAAACAAGAAACACACCCTCCTACTTTTCACCTTTGAAGAATTTGGTTTACATCCCCCTGGGACACAAGTATATGGGAAGTGGGAGAGTTTGGATCATGCAAATGAAGATTTTATACTCGTGATCAGACTACCTCAGAGTTTAAGAACTGGCAGTCTCTGCTGACAAGAAACCCGAGTGACAGTGGTACTGCAGATTGGGGACAGGCTGCTTTAGCAAGGGGCTGTGAAATGACTTGCCGAGCAACTACTTTCTTAAAGTCAAGATTTTTGTTTGTTTTTTAAGTAGCTTGAGGTCTTGCATCTAATTCAGGCACAGAGGACTTGAGCACCCCAACTTCCTTTATAGGCTGTGGTTACATGATGCTGTTTGACAGGGCAAGACCCCTGAACACACCAGGAGTACCTAGAATTTTGCTCATATTGAATGATTTGCTAGAGTGGAGCCTAAATATGAACTCATGAGACTAATGTAGGTAGACTGTTTTTATAATCTTGAACTGGATTATTGGATCTTCATTTAATTTTTAGACTGTGTGAAAGTATTATCCTGAAGCACCTTCAGCAAGGCCCTCAAACCTATGTAAAAGCCTGGAAGAGATCTAGAAGCAAAATGAAATGCGCTAGGAACAGAATTAGTACTACCTCCTAGTCTGTGTTGTAACCTCAGACTGCCGTGTTCATTAGCCTACACATGGCTAGGTAATCTACTTGCTGGTTCCTTTACATGAGATATTCTGCACATCAGAAGAAAAAGAAGAGCAGGTGATGCAATAATGAACTGTTGTGTTCAGAGGCAGAAGAAAGGATGAAAAAGAGATGAGAAAGAAAGGAACTAGGAAGGGGAGAAAATCTTGAGACAAAGAAACATACCAGCCACAGGACTAGAAAAATCCCCACCAAAAAGCCCCCTCAAAGAGAGTTAACCAAAACATTTCTAGATCAAATGTAGCATTTAAAGGCCAGGTCCTGAAGGTCCACGTAGGCACTGTCCAGATGGGTATGGGCCCATTTTCATGGCTTATCTTACAGGAAAGGAGTATAGTTTATTTGTACTCTTCACTAAGTAAAATTAAAATATCCAGCTCTCCTTGTCAAGAGGGAAACATTAGTCAGTGATCACCAAAATGTCAGGAGCTTTGTGTTTACTACTTAGAAATTATACATGGCATAAATCAAAAGCCAAACTATTTAGCAATCATACTGTAACCACAGGCTACTTAAGTCAACCAGTGAGAAGTCTGGAGGAAAACCTGGGAGGTTCTGCATGACCAAACTGAATTTGCTTTTTATTTTAAATGTACCCCTTTTCAAGCACACTGAACAAAGGAGTGAAATCCACGTGAAACCAGTACCAGTCTTGGTTGAGTAATATGCCTTTGAAATACTTTGCTAAGAAGCTTTTGTTCCTGAACACACAAGAATTCCTTTTTCTTTACTATAGCAATGTAGCACACTTCTGTCTTCACAGATGTACCAGATATTTATCTTTGGGATACATTTATAAATGCCATTTTGTATTAAAAGAGACTGATGAATAGCAATCAGAAGTAGTGATCATAAGCAATAACTCTAATATATGGTTTCTGCCAGAGATCTAACCAGTTGTTATGTAAGAGCTTTCCTTTCTTCTGGCATTAATAAATTAAGGCACCTGCTGCACAAATCAATAAAAATCTGGAAAAGCATTATCACTTCTATGCAGGAACAAATGTCCATCACAAAGAAGTGAGCAGGGTACATAGTCTATATGGGACTTTGAAAGAGATTAGATTTGTCAAGTTATTAGAGGAAAGGTTAACTTTACTGTTATGAACTTTATCAACTTCCAGGTCATATCAATTAGTTACAGCATTCTCTTGTAGACTGGAACTAATTTACAACACCAACGATGGAAACGTCTGATTTTCCCCATGATCCTCAAATAAACTCTTGGGACCATATTGATGATTTGCGATTTGTAGGACATCACTGATTGTAGTAACAGAACTTAATCATTCCCCAGCTAACCTGTCCTGCAGCAATAGAGAGACATTCCATAACTATGACATTTGGCAGATACGGGCCAAGCAAATACCTAGACAGACTACTCCATTCTCAACCCTAAGCTTTTTAAACAAAACCAACTTTAAAAAAAAAAAAAAAATTAAAAAAACCAAACCAAACCCTGTGAGGTAAACTTGGGAAAGGATGTTCATTTGAGTGATTTATTAATATCACAGTACTCATTTCTCCTAATACAAATTGATTTTAAAGAACAAACATTTTAAACAAGTAGTGGTGACCATTGATATCCAATCAAGAATTATAAACCAGCAGCTCCTTTATGCAGCTTGAATTTGCTTTAGGATTCTATCAAATGATTAATTTACATAAAATAGTTAAGTTTTAGAGTATCCTTACCAATATA
The DNA here is from genome assembly GCF_001723895.1 of Crocodylus porosus. Taxonomy (NCBI): domain Eukaryota; kingdom Metazoa; phylum Chordata; order Crocodylia; family Crocodylidae; genus Crocodylus; species Crocodylus porosus. Next base: position 4,459,160 of record NW_017728916.1, read on the forward strand.
CAACTAGGCCCTCCAAACAGAAGCCTATTTATTATTATTATTTTTTTAATTAAAAAAATAAATAAATCAGAAACTACTTTGATCTAATGCATAGGCTTCTAAATGGACTGACCCCACACTCTTCATCAGAAAAGAATGATCCCAACCATAAAAATAAGCCCAGCACTTTAGTAAAAATATTAGGAAACATGTCCAAAAGTACTGGAGACACACAGGAATTTAAGTCCAATTGACTGCCTATCTTTAACTGTACATCATTGCTGATTCAGCATGACTTTCTTAATACAGAGCAGTAAAGGTCAAGCTAAAGCCTGTTAGATTCAGTTACTGCATCTTCCTCCAAGTCAAAGGGGCTCAATTGGCACTTGAAATTAGTTGCAGATTGTTCAGATAGGCTTTTTCCTTTATTTGAATGGTATTGAAGAGAGCTGCTTCCGATACAAGCAAGGCCATTGACCCTTTTTGTGGTTTTATTGAAAAAACACTGGTTGACCAAAAACTGTACTGGGCAGTACCCTCCACGGATTTCAAATTAAACATCTGCATGTAAGAAATGGCAACACTAGAAAAAACAAATGCAGGGTGTCACCTCAGAGGATCCTTAAGTCTGGGTAAATTGGTATGTTCCATTTCTAACTTGTTCTAAAACAAAATAATTAACATAGGAAATGCTTTCAATCCAGGAAGCATTGATGTTTATCAGGATATTACTTGAATCATTAACAAAGACTTGCTTCTTTGCATGTGAAACACTGATTAGATTAAAGTAATCATGTCACAAGATAAAAGAATGCTCACAAGGCAACCAAAATACTTAAGTAGGAGATGCTTAGGAAAGTTTCACCTAATCGCAGATGAAGCATTTTTAAACGTGTGTTCAGACATGAAGCACAAAATTAACCACCCTTGTTATTTTAATATGTTCGTAACTAAGGAAAATGCATTTTGGATAAAATAGGAACACATGAATGCACATTATTTAAAGCATTATGCAGCATATTTTCAGCATGCATTTTGTATTATTTTGTGGTGCTTAATGAAAGAATCAGAACACTGAAAAATGGAAATGATTTACCTTTGATACTATCAAAGGATTTAGGTCCCAAAATCCACAAACAGCTTAAGATGGTAAGCCATGCACTGCACTGCACTGCACTGCACTTGTCTTTGCTTGGATTTTTTTATTTTATTTAAAAAAATCATTTGTGTAGGACCCATGCAAAAACAAAGTCTTAAGCTCCCTCTGCTGGTGCATAAGCAACAACCAAAGAGCTAAAATAAAAGCTACGCTCCTGTAGACGCACATCAATTGTTTAATACAAAAGAGAAATCAACAGCACATGATCTCCTTAGTCTTATGAGAAAGTTCTGAACATAATGCAGTGGATATGTTCTTACATTTTTGAGGGGAAAAGAAAAAAAAGCATACTTCAGCCAAATTACCTAAAACCTTTTTTCATTTAACATGGATGTGAAACTCAATAGGATGGATAAGTTTTCATTTCTTTTCAAGAGCGTAAATACAATTAAATATAAGTCTCAATCTACACATCTAAAAATATTATCCTATTAGTATTCTTCTTACTTCCCTTACTCCCCCAAAATTTATGAGATTGGTAAACTAGTTAACATATCTGGGTGGGAGTTTAAGCACCTAAAGATAAGTTTGCAATGGGTTTCTGGCATGCCCTACGAACACACCAGGGATATGTGTACACATATCCTAACTTGCAAACAGCAATCCAGAATATGCCCACTCCAGCAGCCACAACACCAAATAGATACCCAAATCCAATCAGCACCTTTATATTGCGCTGCAAAGATCCCTTTGCTAAGGTTTCTTATTGGCTAGCTCTACATGGCTCCCCAGGCTCTCTCAATCACCCTGCTGGAGGCCCTAGTGGCTAGTTTAGGCAGGGTAGGCACACAACCCTGTTTCTCTGAATCTTCCTGTTGGGACTTCCCATCTCACTAAGCAAGCCCTGTTTCGGCCCTTCATCCATTTCTGAAGAGAACCAGAAAGCAAAACGTCATGAGGCAAAATACCACAAGCTAAAATAGCAAAGTTAAATGTTTCAGAGGATTACTGCTGGCCTCCTGGCTGTCTTCAGAAGGGCCAGGCAGCCAGGAAACATTTTAAAGCAGCAGAAGACTAAAGGGATTTAATAATAAAATAACATTGCTCAGACACAGCAGGTTGGAGAGCTGGCTAATACCAGTGATTCAAACCCATCCTGGAAGGGCTAAGTGTCAGATTAAATAATGGATAAGAGTCACCCTGAAGTTATTGATTTAGCCCTTAGTCTCTCATCTTTCCTAAAACATTTTGTATTATGCACCTGTGGGCACCAAGATACATTCAAAGATACTTGTATTTATTACCAGTGCAGCTTTAAAGGGAAACAATGAGAAGTACACAGCAAAGTCTGATGGATCATTTTTATATGCACTGTAAACTTTTTTCTGCCCAAAGGTTTACAATAGCTTCAGGACATATTTGTTAGTAAAATAATTAGTCACAGGATAGGCCTAGAATCAGCAACCAGACAGCTACTGACAGTCTGCCTTCAACCCATTTCACAGTTAAGTGATCTTATTTAGCAAGAAATTAGTAAAAGGGGGTATACTACAAACACAACTCAGAAAACCCACACATCTTCCATTTCCTCATATGAACTTCATGGTGATAAAATCTGGAGGGGGGGGGAAAAAAAAAAAATATCAACAGCTTCAGAAACTTACACCTTCCATTCAGCTTGGCAGTGGATAGACTACAGGTTGCTGCATAAAAGCACTTATGTCTGGCCAGAAACCATTTTCTGAAGGGACTACTATGTACTCAATCCTTGCCTGTTTGGAGGCTGTCCATTAAAAACTTAACACTCTAATCAGTGCCAAGTATATGGAAGATGCAATTAAAAGAACTGAACTCATTTTACATATGGGGAAAACAAAACCCTGAACAGCCAAATAATGGTGTTTCATCACAACAGAGCTGGGAGATAGAAGTCTATATTCCAGTTGTCCGTCCACCCAATTCTTTTTACTTGCTATGCCATACAAAAAGATAGATGTTTACATGTTTAACAGAACTGCATACAATACTAGAAATGCAAGTGTTGCTCCTCATTCAGTCTGGCTTGAAGATATCTAAAAACAAGCTGTTTTAAAATTAAGTAGTAACAAGCAATATTAAAAATTAAATTGAAATTAAAAATATTTTTCCCCAATTGCAGTATTTAAAAAGGTGTTCACAATTGAGATTTGCAATACATTAATGCTTTATCAAAAACAAAATAAATCAGAAGTCATTAGATGGGTAAAACACTTGAAGTGTAGAAGGCAATTCATATGACTTTATGAAATAATCCATTCACTATACTTGGGTAACTAGGAATATGGACAAACACCAACTTCCAGTGGATTTAAAAGGAGGGGGATCTATAACAGCTATCAAGATTTGAATTGTTATGCGTGTACAAGCCTGTAGTTTCAAGTGTAACAAAATTGCTTCCACTTCAATCCTGCTTTATCCAAAGCCAAAGCTGAGGCGATTTAGCTCACTTATGGCTACAGGATGATGTACGGATAAGTTGAACAGTTGCTGCACATTCTGATGCAGCAGTTCCTTCTCCCTTTTTAACACTTGTACATATGTGTTTGTCTATATCCTAGAGGACTCTTAACATGAGTAAGAAAATAGCATGCGTCCAACTACCTCAAAGTCAGCAACCTCTTCCATCAGTGCAGATCCAAGGCTATTGGTTCCGACTTACAGCAGTTTATTGTATAACATGCTTTGAGATGTACAGTATTCACTGAAATATAATCATTGGGAGTAAAGAACATCACGGTGGAACACAATGTTAAACCTACCTGGAATGCTTTCGTTAATCAAACAAGTTCACTAACTGATTAGAGAGCCAGTATGTTTTTTTATTTATTAAATATTTACAGCAAAATCACGATTATGCCAGTCTTCCCCAAATACTCCTTCTGCATGAGATATACCATAGCTGTGAGAGAGCTGAAGCATGTTAGCTAAAAACTATCAAAAAATTAAGAAAAAAAAAATTCACTCTCTCTGCTGCAGTGAAGATGTGGCACTATAACAAGAGGCAATATTATAATTAGGAACCAAAGTGCAGAGATTTTTAATTTAAAAAGTAGAAGGGTTTTGATACATTACTGTTTATCAGAGGATGTCACAAGTAGCTTTGACTACACATTTCCATAAATATTTCCTCAAATAAAAACTGCATGGAAAGCTCAGAAGTGTGATGATGACAACGGTAGTACTCTATTTAAAGCAAATGTAAGTGCAAGTAAAGTATGGACAGCTTACCTTATCTCATCTAAACAAAAACATTACAAACTATATTATTAATGTATGTGCAGAATACAACCCTTGTTTTTGCAAAACATATGGAAGAGAGTTCAAGAACAACAGGCATTTATTCAATATAATATATAGTCACTTTGCTCACCGAGAGTAGGTCAGTATGCCCCTTTAATATCAAGGATTGGGACTGACCCATCCTGTTCAAATCAGATTAAATCAGGAACCTATCCTGTTCCCCCATTTCAGGTAGGGGAATGGGGACTGGATTCAATAGAAAGGCAGGCCAACAATTCAGTGCAGGTAGGCTGTTCCCATACAGAGTGCATCCGATGGGGAGAGGGCTCTAGGGCCTGTAAACTTGGGGAAGAGAGTTTATAGCCTAGAAGGCTTAGGTGGCAAATGCAGCAAACACAGAGAGGCCTTTGAGAGAGAGAAAGGGTCTTAAGAAAGGCTTGAGGTAGGAAGCAGCAAGGGGTGGAGGAAATGCTGGCTATGGTTACTTAATGTAAGGGCCTCAGTTAAAACCTATGTGTTGATGGGCCTTTATTTCTCTATTAGCCTCTGAAGGGGAACGAGACTGCTGAACGATATCCCAAAGCAAGAAAGACTGTTAAGAGTTCCACCTTGGAAGGAGCGAGCATGTGAATGTCTTAGCTTGAAGGCCATGTTGTAACCCAGACTACAGGAGGCTGGAGGAAGAGAGCAAGATGAAACCTGAATATTGTAACTTGTTCTCCAGAAGGTACTCCAGAAAAGTAAATGGCTACAATATCTAATGGGATCAAGAGATGTTTAAAATAAAAATATATTTTATTTCTCCTCAACTGGAGTGATGATGCCATACAAATTCAGATTCATCTGAAGACCACTTTTGGTAGCCAGTTTTTGAACTGAGATCATTAAGCTGTAGCACAATTACTGCATTTTTAGCACACCAAAAATGTACTCAAGTCTAACAATCTGTTTTAATAGGCATTTTAAGACACAGACAACATTATCCATCTGTGTTCCATGACTTTTGCAGTGTAAGGAAGTGAACTGCAACAATCACCTGAAGTGCACACAAGATTCTCCACCTGTATTTTTCAGAATTTAAAAAAATCCACCCCATAATTAAAATATTACATATCAATGGCCATCTGTTTGTTTCAACAAGAACAAGCCAAAATTAGCTGACTTAGAATTTCAACATTTTGGTGAAAAGAATTTGCAAAAATATACTCCCAACTTCAAAATGTACTGTACAGAGAACACATTAAGTAGCATGATACTTCTGAATTACTTAACGTATTTTAGAAAGGAGAGCAAGCCAGAAGTGAACTATCTTATAGTACAAATATTTAAACATCCAGGACAGACTCTATGAAATGTTTCTATTGTAGTGATGGGTTGTTACAGACAAAATGTACAGAGAACCGCAACTTTTGTTCTTTAACTTAAACTTGATCACGTAGGCGGGCCAGTCTCTGCGATAACTCATCCTGCAGAAACCAAGATAAAATTGAATTCACTATGTATTTGCTTTAAATAGATGCTTGCAAAGAACTGCATAAATTCACCCCATGAACTCTATAAGAACTGACATTCAACACAGAGTGAGATAAGGATTTGTATTCCTGGAAGTTTAGCTTAAACTAAAGTCCATTATAACTGAGCATCACTGTGCACCATCCACACTAGACCTAAGTTAATAGACCCATCACTTTTGTATCTGCAGAAGCTAACTCGCATTAACTAAGTAGGTCAAAGAACATCCATTGATCACTTGGAAAGGTGGAGGGGCATGGAACACAGAGTCTTACTCAACAGTCTGAGTTAAAAAAAAAAAAAAAAGTCTATCAGTTTTGCTTTTTAAGTGTTAAATCTCATGCCTGCAAGAACACTGCTTTGTCAGAATAAGTGTTAAGTGAAGAAATATCAAAATGAGGCAGTACTCTTGTATCACGCTGATACAGAAGATACCAAAAAGCAATATTTACCTGTTCTGCTGAAGCCACGCTTGTGCCAACAGAACCTGTCTGCCCCTGAGGAAGCTCCATGTTCAGATCAAGACTAGTTGAAAATAGAAAAGAAAATGATTACATATATTATTAAGTTACACAGGATGCAATTTAAAAGTGACAAATGGTTCATGATTTAGGTATCCTATACATTGGAGAACCACCATAGTAATCCCTCCTCTACCCCCCCACCCCCCCCGCCCAAAAAAAAAAAAATTATGCTTCAATATATTAGGCAATCTTCCTCAGGAAATTAGGACCATCATCAGGAGAACAATGTGTCGGTCATAATAAAGATTAGTAACCGATGCTTTCAGATAGTTGGGATTAGACCAGTGATAACAGGTATGAAAAGAAAATCTACAAAAAGTTTTAATACAGGACTTGTCAAAAGTAGTTGTCTCGCCCCAGTAGCAGAAGCAGTCTGCTTCTTTCTGAAAAGTACAGTCAAAACACAGGGTTTTTAATTTATTATTTGTTCATGGGGCAGTGTATTCACATCAGCAGAGTAACAGAGAAGCACTGTTAACTCATGCTTTATTAATGCAGCAAGTGTGTGTGCATGTCCTTGAACATACTTGATATGCAATCCAAGTGCATTTAATGCACCCAGCCAGCATGATCTAGTTCTGTACAGTGCCCTTTAAAATCAGTTTGATTTATATAGGTCTTACTGCAAACATTAGTTGTACTCAAAATTAAATGCCAAGATCAGATGCAATTGTCTTTAGTTGCAAATATTCACTCGTTAAGAATTTAACTCACCCCGCTTCATCTGCCATTTCCTGTAGAAGCATATCCACTTGGTTCTAGAATAGGAATCAAAACTGAATGAGTCTGCTGTTATTACTACTGTTAACCTTAATAAAACTGTTTTAGAGGGAAAGGTAGGCAAATTTTGAACATTTTTGTATTTCACCACCAGGAGGAGCTACACGAATTCAGAATACACAGCATTTCATGCTATACTATTCAAATTCTCTTGAACTTCAATTACTCAACTGCAGTATATCCAACATGATTAGGTCTAATCCTGCTTGCACACAAAACACTTAACTTGCACAACTATATGAGTATAACCAATAGTCAGTATTTAACTATTACTGTCATGGTTCTGAACACCTTCCCTCCCTTAGAAGAGAACAACCCTCAATTTTATTCAGTTATAACTACATCTTTCTTAGAAGATACAGTTTGCTTTTGAATTACATTATCAACAATCAAAATCTTCTACTGGTGACTGTCTAACCATAAATGGCCACATAACCTTTGTGTCTGACAGCAACTAATTGTTACCTTAACTTCAGAATGTAAGCAAAATACTAATTATTATTTCAATGTCCAGGTTTCTGTCGCTTTATGCTTTACATGCATTCCTGGAAAACGGTGCATAACTCGAATTCACATAAAGGGAACCGACTTTACAATGTAACAAATAGGGATATATGTTCCAAGACCTCGACCGTACCGACTCCCAGACTCATTTCTACTACTTTTACAAGACAATTTTTGTACTCACCAGCAGCACACAGTACACACAAGCACAGGGTGGTGGTGAATGTTTAGTTGGTGTGAAGAGAGGGTGGTGAAGGTTTAATTGATGGACCAGGGAGAAGGGTAGGAGATAAGCTAGTGGGATGCTTAGAAGCCATAATGGGGATGGCAACTACAGAAACACATCGCAGACAATGAGCAAGGAGCAGAGATCCACAAGAAGACTATATTTTGGTGCATGTCACTCCCACAATGCACTGCACAAAGCAGCTGACTGCAAGCTTCCACCACACCAATCGCATAAAAGTGAATTTACTTTGCATAGCAAATTTTCAAATGAAAAAGGTCATCAGCATAAGAGTGAATTCACACATACAGAACCCACATAAAGCGAGGGAAACCTGTATTTATGAGGTCTAATGGTGAAATGTATTCTAATGAAGAAGGCTTAGAAAACTAGTCAAAATTCTGTACAGGCCAAGGGAAGGCCTGCAATCATAGAACTAGAACTGAAGTATTGCAAGCATGTATCATGATAACAGGGATCTATTTTGTAGTTGTGTTGGTCTGAAACACAGACATACAAAACTCTAAAAAACCTCTTGGTTCAGAGGAGATACCTGGCATTAGACAGACTAAAAAATAGCCAAAAAAATTTTTATGCAAGCTTTTGGGCGCACACACCCTTCTTTAGGCAAAGGAGAAAGCAAAGATTGTAAAAATCCTCTTAGGGAGAAAATAAACTTCATTTTGCACAGGAGTGCAATCATATTGCAATATGGTATTTGTAATGTTCCAATTTTATTTGGGGGAAGTCGCAGCTTAAATATTTTGTTCACAAAGGAAACAAAAAGATACGAGATCAAAAAAAGGAAAATGTGCCAACTCCTCTTGGAGACTTAAAGGCAGCGAGTATGAATGTAAAAATGAAAGCACTTATGTACAATTTAGTTGCAGGCAATATTTACTGAGAAATCAGTTATTCTTACTTGTGGCGTTGTCAGTGTAGTAGTGTTGCTCATTGTATCTTCCATCTGTTGCGTCTGAACATCTAATGTTTCAAACTGGTGCTCAAATTTGTCCATTAAGGCAGATATCTGCAGATAAATAGTGCTGTCAGAGCAACAGTACAGACCAACCTGAGAATTTATTTCAATCCTGAATGGTTCAATTTGTTTACCTTTTCCAGGTTCATGCTCTTCAGTGTGGCATCCATAGATTTAACTACACCTGCCATGGACTTTGTTACCTAAAAAGGAAAGTCAAACATATTACAACATTCACAAAATGCAAGTAATTGATAGTTATGCTTGAATCCTTCCACTTAAGAACTTCTACAGCACCATAGTTGATGCATTTGCACTACTTTATCATTTTGGGGGGTTAATTCCTGCTTTTTAGAAGCTCTCTTTCTAACTTTAAATAAATGCTCTGGACTGAAATGATACAACTAAAAATTAAAATTATGCATGCAGCTGCTATTTTATGGGTGCACCAAAAACACCAGTTTACAAAGAAGCCCAACAAGTTTTAGAAAAGTAATTTTAATGCAACTTTTCAGGCCTTTGGATTATTAATCCTGTGTTCTTATAACAGCCTTTATTCATAAGCATAATGAGTACAAGCTTAAAATTCTTGAAAACTACTCCTGAAGTATAATCACATCTGGAGAATTTTACAGCGCACAGGAACATGGCACAATGGCAAGAACAAACAAATGGTATAACAGAAAATGCCTGGGGAACTTAGGTTTAACGGAATGTTTATCTTGGGCATTTCTAAAATGTTTTTCTATGATGTACACCAAAAGTAATGTTGCTCCTCTCCACTATTTCATCTTTATTGACAACATTTCTCTACTTTAAAAGACAGTCTAGTTTTGTAACACAGTGGAGGACAGCAATTTAGTGCTGAGAAGGACTCTTATTAATCAAGTTCCTCAATCTTCTGATTCTTCTGGCAGTCTTTCTTCCAAGTACAGACCAAAGTTAGTTCTAATAACAACATAAACTACAGTAATAAGTTTGCTGAAGTATTCTGAAGTCTTTTTAGTCACTTGGCAGGTCACCGTAAGCCAGGGCCATAAAAACCATATAATTTATTTACTTTTCTGTTAACTGTTTTTCCATTTGTTTTAAACAAACTAGAGACACCTTCTCAATACCTTTTGGCATCAGAAACCCCCAGGACATGCCCTTATGCATCTAAGTCTAGTCAACTGACCAATCAAATATTGGTAAAAAACTGTAAGAAATTGCCTACAGATCCAAATAATATACAGAAAAAGCACAAAATTTCCATTAAGAAATGTGTAAAAAATAAATTTAAAAATCATATTTATATTAAAACC
>NW_017728916.1:4469520-4487352 GCF_001723895.1 Crocodylus porosus
TAAATGTGTCAAAAAACTGTTACATTATGCATTTGTCAAGAAAACTACAAAAATGTAGGGGTTTTTGGTAAAATTGCTATCATCTTTGACTGGTCCAAAAAATAGGGCTTGCCAACCCTAATTTTGAAAGGGGAAGGGAACAATGTTTAAAAGAATCTTGTGCAATAGAGAACACTAGATTAAAGTAAATGAACCATGCAATATGTTGGTTGTCACATAGGAGCATATCTGATTTAGTTTACAAGGTTCAAATGTACCCTGCCTTCCATCCAACTACACTAACAAATCTAACTGCGTTTACAGGAGATGCTGTATCATAACGGTACTAAAAGAAGCATGCAAAGTCAGCGATGCCACAAACATGATGGCTAAACATTCACTGCAATCCTGACAACTTACAGCTTTTTACAACATTTGCTTTACCGTGGAACTTTATGCCAAGTATTCATAATGAGCCTGGGACTTCATCTGTAAAATACTGAATTAGGGAAGGCTACTGACAAGTAAGGGCCTTGTTTACTTTAGTGTTTGTATTTAAAAACATGCTTACCTTGCCCATTGTTACTGCAGTTTGTACTCTTGCTGCTACCGCATCTACTCTGGCACTCATGCGCAAGAAGTTGATTGATTGATTCTTCTGTCGGATTGCATTTTCTGCATGTATTCTTGCAACTTCCGTATTACCCTTCTGGATTGCCTGTTTAAACAAACTAAAGCATTTCAACTATTGCTAAAAACTAAAACATTTCAACTATTGCTAATCTTCATTAACAACCCAGTGGTATTAAGCTTTTCAAAACAGTGCTATTCCTTCTGATGCATCAGTTAGGACAGAATCATAGAAAATTAATTTTGTAAGAGACCTCAGGAGTTCATCTAGTCCAACCTCTTGCTCAAAGTAGACGATTCCAGCCAAGGTTGTGCGCAGCTGGGTCTTAAAAACCTCCAAGGATGGAGATTCCACAACCTCTCTGCGTAATCTGTTTCAGTGCTTTACTACCCTCCTAGTGAGACAGTTTTTCCAAATATCTAACTTAAACTTTCTTTGCTGCATCTTGAGACCACCACTCCTTGTTTCTGTTGATAGAATTTTGTCATCCATTATGAAACATCCCATAGTCAACGATATCCACTATGACTCACACTGAAAAAGCAAAAACTAGTACTGAGGAGCCACAAATTTTAGCAAACACTGCAAGACCTTCCCCTTCAGAGAGACTTTTCCACCATGTGAATGACCCAACACTGACCACCCTTTTATCCAGAAATACCAATCTCATTATTTTAAAAACCCTAAATAAAGCTCTTAAATAAGCTTAAATGTTTTTAATATTTCTAATTGACCAAAAAGCATATTAAAAGAGAGCTCCCCCACCCCACAACAAGGTCTGAGACTCCATGAAATTCACTTGGCTTCTCAACTGATACTTAACTATATTTACTCAACTCCAAGATGAGGTGTTTTTTTTTCATTTTCAACATGGGGAGAAAGAAGCCCCTCATCTTTGATTTTACTACAAGGCCATCCACCACTTGGCTCACACGGCCTCTGCCCTGTGCCTATGCTGTTGCTTACCCTGAGTTGCAAGAGCTGGAGTCATCATATGGGGACAGGCAGGGCAAGTGGCTGGCAGGCACCAGCAGGGAGGGGAAAGTGGCAGGAGGGCAAGGCACCAGGGAAAACGGCAGGGGGCAAGGTGTGGAAGATGTGATAGAACAGGGGAAGGAGGGCATAGGCACCAATGGTGGAGAGAAGGAAGATCGAAGTGCCGGGGGCAGGCCACTTGAATCCCCTGCTGCCACTTGTTACAGCGGTAAAAGGGATGAATTTAAGATGCGCTCCCCACCCCCCCAGGTTATTGGATTCTATACATGGAAAATTCTAAACAAATATATAATTCTTCATGTACAGAAACTAATTACTAGGGGGTCATCTTCAATTAAAAGTTGCTTTGGATTCAGGTAAATATGGTATTCTACACAGAAGGTGCTCAGAAACTGTCAACATCAAATCTTATGGCAGACTGCTCAGAAGAAACCCAGCTTGACTTTCAGATCCCAGGGCGAGTTTGGTAGGCTAGTATGAAATATTTTCCTAGCAAAAAACTGTAAAATACTTCATTACTAACCTTCTTTATTTTGGCCTTTTCAGCCTTTTCTTCTTTGTCACACTTTTTTGAATTCCTGTTAAGTTCTTTTGCAGCAAACTTCAGGTTAAAGAGGTGTTCTACAGTGCAAGTTAAGGATCATCAAAATGCTCAATGTTTAAAAAATTCACACGTTTCCTTGCTGGATTTGGTATCCCAGTATACATTTGTATTTTCTTTATAAAACACATTCTGTAAATTGTAATATTGTTAGGACTGCATCTTTCATTTGCACACCAAAGCATCTCAGCTAGTTTATTACATTTCAATCTTTAAGTAGTCCAAGTCACTTTCTGAGCTCCAGGTTAAAACCATGTTTTAGACAAATGTTTTCTGAAACCAACTCAGAGCACAAAATGGCTTAATTTAGAAAAAGACACAACTAACTTCAGATTAGTTAAAACGAGTAAAGAACACTAATCTCTAGAATTCATATGATGCTTGGTATTAAGAAGCCAACAACAAAATTGCTTAGCTTAAATAGAGAATCACTGCCAAACTCTACAGGAACAGATTCTGAAAATTCCAACTCCAGTATGCATGCAAGTACAGAGTTTTCATTTTAAAATCCATCCTAAGTACATGGTCTCTCTGGCTCAAATAATGATTATCGTGACATGAACCAACACAGATAAACAGAATGTGCAGGTTCAAGTTATGGCAAATTGGAATAAAAATGTACCTGTAAGATTAGGGATTCATCATATACCCGCTTACATCAGGAACACGAAGAGATAGAAGAGAAATCTTATTTATTATATGTGGTAAAATATATGGTAAATGAGATGACAAGGTGTTATAAATCAGATGACGTACATTTTGCCACAAATTATTTAACAAAATAGCATTATTCTCAAACTCTGCTAATCAAATACCTAGCTCACTAGATCTCAAAAGCATTTTACATCACCCTCATTTAAAAATAATTAGAACAGTATTTACTTAGCAATGTTTCTAATAACCAGAATGATTTTTATTCAGACATGTAATAAAAATACAAGACTGGAAAATATGGATCACCAAGTAATTACAAGACAGAGTTTAGTCCTTTAGGAAAGCAATTAACTCTATTACACATAAGTAAGAGTAAAAAAAAAAAAAATTTACACAGATATTTTCTTTTTCAAGAGACAATGGATTATTTGCTGCAATTTTAAGAATAACTTCTACATAATTCTTTCACCTCAATTTATATCCACCTGTAATTTGGGACAGTAGCCAATGATATGTAAGTGTTTACATTAATAAACAGATGGTATACCAATGCAATACTATTCCATTACGGTAAATGATAAACATTTGATTTCTCATTTTTACTAGGAGTGTAAATTTGGTGTACAAGGCCTTAAGATCATGGCCATATTCCTACCATTACAGAAAAACTCAAGAAGTCTTCAGCTATACAACTGAATATTTTGATTATGCACATTAAGCCTCTTCCAAACAGTCACCTTTACAATGCGGAAATATTTTTCCAAAACATATAGCTGGTATTTCTAAGGGCTCATCTTTTTTTGGCTTAAGCTTTAACTCTAGTTTTACCCTTAACCCAATATCTGTCCCTTTACAAGTCTTTAACAGGAGGTAAGCGGTGGTATTTCAAGCTCAAACTAGCTGGCTTGAGAGAGTGGGTGGGCTGATGCTTGAGTGCTGCTGGCACTCAGCTGGTAATACAGGGGTTATGCAGCAGCTCAAATTGCAACAACTCAGCTGCTAATCCAATCACTGCCTGAACTGTTTTCACAGTGCAGTCACTCACTCCAGTTAAACCACTGCACATGTACTAAACTCAAGCTAATGGTGAAAATAAATCCAAAGATTATATTCTAAAATGTTCAAATTGTACAATCAAAAATTCGTATTAAAAACACACTACATAAATTCTTAACACTACATAAAATACATTATACCAGAAAGAAGGGAACACACCAAAATGCACTTTTTAAAGGAGAAAACTCAAATTTTAGAAGAGGTCCTTGTATCACTGTGAAGTACAGAATACTAAGTTTTTTAAAATGTGTATTTTTTAAAAGCCATATTGCTGTAATAAACAGAAAGCCACACAAACCATTAGGAAAAAAACCCTACTACAGTAAATTCCACACTGTAGCTTGTGCATAAAACCACCATTTGAGTAATAATTTAGAACAACTTCAATTCAAAAGTTCAGTTGTGGAATGCTGTAACAGGGAGCCTTCTCAGGGGCACTCTCACTGTAGCCCACCCACCTGTTCCTGGGTTAACCGCCTGCCACGCCTTGTTGGAATTAATTAGTTAATGATGTAATTAAGCGGGAGGCTGCCCATTTCCCGCTCTGATGCCAGGGGGCGCTATCTGCGACTCCCTTCCTTCCCTACACAGCAGCCCAACCCTCACCGATGGCATCCAGATGTTCTCACAATCACCGGCCCCTCACTGGGCCCCAGAATCTTACTGTTGAACCTCTCCTAGATTCCTCTCCTCCAGCAGCCTATTCCGCCTTCATCCTGGGCAACATAGCCCCCTGAACCACTTCCCCTTCTGGGTGTGGTCCCTCCGGGACCTCCGGCTCACTAGCCCTGGCCCAACTCCAGGCCAGTCAGAACCCCAGACGCTCAGCTCTTGGGTGTCTCTTGCAGTGGGCTCCTGGCCCTTTGACCCTTCCGGTCCTGGCCCCAGCATTGACCAGTCAGGAGAAGTCCAGAAAGAAAGTGAGGCCATAGACTCAGGCCTTTCTCCAGGGATCTACCCTCCAGACCCTACAAAGGGGAACCCACCTGGTTGTGGGAGCTAGGGGTTAAGGCGCCATGACCCACCTTTCACCAGGGTGGTAACTGGCTTGGTATTTCCTGGGGGCTCCCACACCACTGAGAGCCCCACCAGGCCACCCACTCTTGGCAGGGTGCAGTTTTAGGTCACGCCCAGGACCAAGAGCCTCCTGACCATCCCCTACATCTCCTCCCTTACCTCCAGATGACACCAGCAGCCCTCTGGCCTCCAGCAGCAGAACTGCCCTGTTTATATGGGCAGCCCCAGATTCAAAATGGCTGCCCTCATCAGGCACCTGGCAGCTGCCAGCTCCAGGCCCTTAAAGTGGCAGGCACAAATAGTGCCCTGCCACAAATGCCCAGAGTCCTGAGAAACACATACTGTGCCAATCCAGGTGTCTTGGGAAGACCAAGGAACAGTGTGCCATAATTGTCCCAAACCACTAATTGGTTTTTATCAGTGACTTGCAGGGATACATAGGCAAGTAAAAGGATGATCTTGTGATTACAGAACTGGTCTGGGAATTAGGTTATCTGGACTCAGCTTGCTCTTCTGCTTTAAATGTTCTGTATATCCTTGAGGAAATCAGTCCATCTGTTCACTGCCCGTAAAATGTAGGAAGCAGTAGCCTATCTAGCAGTAGTTAACCATATTTATCTGAATATGTGAGGTAAGCTGGCAGTATGGTAACAACTTCACAGCAAGATACAATCTACTGTCAATTATTTAGCTCCTTTAAATAACCTGAATAACTGCTTCCCTCATGTTTAGCCTTTACAGAATTAAGGCCAGAACAGACCAGTATGACAATCTAATCTGACCCATTGCTTTTTTTTTTTTTTTTTTTTTTTTTTAATACAGCCAAACCATGGGTTCCTACAAAATAATTATCTAAAATTTAACTCTAGAACACCAAATGGGTGTACAAATCTCCTAGAATTTTAGGCATTTTTGTCCTTATAACCTAGGATCTTCCTATCCTCATCAGTACAAATTTTGGTTTCATACAATTTTGTTTTAATTCCATATTAGAAAAACAAGTACAAGTTTTGCTAGATTTTGACTTGACCATCTCTCTGTGGGTTTACATAAACTAGGGCTGATGTCAAAGAGGCTTATAAACAGGGATCCTGGTCTTCTCCGATTAAAAAACCCACAAATTTTTTGATAAAACCCCCAAAATCTATGATTAAAATGAAATGCGCACATGTGCGTGTGTAACTGAACACAAATGTTTTATTGATATATCTACAACTTTAAAGTAACTTGGAAGATTACCAGTGCCTCAATCACTATAATAAAATAAATTCTAAATACCTATACATTTTAGTATTAGATTTTGGGTTTTATCATGGAAAAAAAATCAGAGCTCCCCCTGCCCCCTTCACTGAACAGGATGCAGGTCCAGGCCCCTCACTCCCCACCCACAGTCCCCCAGCCATGCTGGTGCCCTCCATCCCTCACTCCCCCACACCTTGCCCCTCACCAGCCCTGTCAGAGGGGGCCCACCAGCTGCCAGGGCTACAGGACCAGGAACCTGGGTCTGCAGTCCCTGCCCCCTACAGCAGCATCCAAGCCCTGGCTGCCACCCATGGGAGATGGTGGCTGCTGTGGCCTGAGCGGGGAGCAGAGCATGAAGCCCAAGTCACCCTCCCCTGTGGGCGGGTACAGGCTACCAGCTTAAGCTCCCCACCCTGCCGCACTTCCCCCAGGGCCTCTGTAGCCCAGCAAGTGGGATACAGTGCAGCAAGGCAGAGTGGGGCCGGGTAGGGAAGCTCCTTGCTGCCACAAGCTCTGCACTGTCCTGGAGAGGCGGCCCCTGTCCATCTGGCAGCAGCACGGGGCACAACTGCGTGCCAGTGCCCCTGCTGCTACTGGGCAGGCAGGGGAAGCTTCACCAGGTCAGTATGGGACTTCCTTGCCTGGCCCCACTCTGTCCTGCCATGCCAGATCCAATCTGCTGGGTTGCGGAAGCCCCAGAGGGCAGTAGGCTGGGGAGACCTGAGCCTGCAGCAGGCAGCCCGCCACCTCACCGTGTACAAATCTAGGGGGCATGTATCCTCCTACCCGCCACCCAGGAGTGCGCACAGGAGCAGGGAGCCAGCCCCACCCCAACACGCCCTGGATGAGCCACCTGCAGCTCTATCCTGCTCCCCTCCCAGGGCCTGGGTCCCAAGCCCCATGCACCACCCAGGTGGGCAGCAGCCCGAGCCCTGCCCAATTCTCTTCCTCTCTTCCTATGGGGACCTCAATCCTCTTCCCCCCCGTAACAAGGTGACCTCGTCAGGCCTCTGCCGGCTGCCCTGCTCCTGGGGTAACTTACTGCTTTGCTCACCTATCATGCCTTGATGGAAAAATATGAGAGAGTTGTTACTAAGGCAGGAGGCTACCCATTATTCACCCTGCTGACAAAGGCCTAATACCTGCTCAGACTTCCCCTCCTCGGGTGCCATGACTTGCAGATGTTACTCTGGTGTTACTTTTCCAGCCTATGGCTGGAAAAACTGAGCATACAGTTGTAGCTCTTCTCTACAGCTCCAGAGGGCCGCTCACATGCCACCCCACTCTTACCATGGTCCTATTTACTCTGCTGGCTCTCACCCAGCCTTTCACACTGCCCTTTCTAGGGGCCACACACATCCTGCCTGGCCTCACCCAGCTTCAGGCTTAGCTCTCCTTGCCTCGGTCAGCCTCGGTGCAGGATGCTGGGCGTCTCCTGCTACCCTCACCTGAGCGTTGATTGAGTGATCCTACAACTATAGGCCCCTCGCTGGGCCACTATGCCCCACTGGGCCTCCTCACTCACCCACTCATGGGGCCACTGTGCTCATTGCCTCTCTCATTCAGGGTCTCACTTGTGCCCCCAGGCTTTAGTGTGCCACCTGGGTGCTGCCCCATGTCCCTCCTCTGGCCTGAGCTCTGCCTCAGCGCTCTTTAATGAGCCTGGGCTCCCCCTACTCATTAGAACACCACTAGTGATGTAGGGCTGGAATTATATGGTGCCCCAACCCACCTTTCACTGGGCAGGTAACTGGCATTTCCTGGAGGCTCCCATGCCACGAGGAGCCCCACCAGACCACCCTTCCCTGGCAGGGTGTATTTTTACATCTTCCCAGGACAAGCAGTCACCTCCACCCCACAGCCCCTGACCTTACCTCCTGACTATGGCCACAGCAGCCTCTCAGCCTGATGTTACCTCCTTACTCCTGCAGCAAACTGCAGCCCAGTTTATATCCCTGGATCCAAAATGGCTGTCCTCATCAGGCACCTGGCTGCTGCCTGTTTTCTGCTCTTAAAGTGGCAGGCATCAAAGGGGCCCTGCCATACCCCCAGACCAGACTTCCCTACAGGAGCTGCTCTCCAGGCTGCCTGGCATCTGTATGCATATACATGCACATGGTGCCCCCTGTTTGATCATCCTTCTCCTGCTCCCCCCAGCCCTTTGCAGGCTGGAACTCTGCCAGCCTGTAGAGAACTCTTTGTAGAAGTGGAAAAACCATGCGTTTCTCCATTACAATGAAAAAAAAAATCCATGTTTTTATCAATTAAAAGGGAATATCTGTGTTTATTTCCATTTTTCCATGGGAAACAGAAAACCTGGATCCCTGCTTACAAAGCAGACTGTTTTAATATGTTCTTGTAGAGTTTTTTAGCTCAATACAATAAATCCAATTAGATTATCAGTTTGCTACATTACAAACCAGGACAGCTCAATAAAGAAACCTGCAAATTCATTCAAAGTACATAAGTATCTACACTTATCCATTGTATTTGAATATCATGGGAATAAAGATTAAATCATAAATCCAATTTACAACAAAGATTAAAAAAGGATTACATCTTTAATGTGTAAAGGCAGCCCAAAATGTTTCTCCACAAAAAAAGTATTTCTTTTTTTTCATATTAATGTTTCAGATGTTCATAGGAAAGTAGGGTTGGAAAGGATGTCAAGAGATCATCTAAGTCCAGCTGCCTGCTCAAGGCAGGATCATCCCAGACTAAACTATCCCAGTCAAGTGTCTAACCTGCTCTGGAAATTTTTATTTTTATTTTTATTTTTTTTTATTTTATTTTTTTTTTTTAGAGGCGGGGATTCCACAACTTCTCTAGGCAATCTGTTCCAATGCTTGACCACCCCTATAGTCAGAAAGTTCCTCCTAGTCTTCAACTTAAATTTCTTCTGCTGCAGTTTGAGGCCACCACTCCTAAGACTTTTCTCTGGTTGTAGGGGTCAGTACATTTCCACCCTCTTAATAATCAACCTTCAGGTGTTTGAAGATCAATAGCTAATCCCCCCTCAGTCCTCTCTTCTCCAGATTAAACAATCCTAATTCTTTCAGCCTCTCCTCCCAAATCATGCTTCCCTGGCCGTCAATCATTTTTGCTGCTTTCCCTAGACCCTCTCCAATTGGGCCCAAAACTAGACAGAGTACTTCAAGTGAGGCTTAACCAATACTGAATGGAATGGAACAATCACTTCCCTTGATTTATAAGAGACATTCCTGTTCATACAGTTTCATATGCCACTGGCTTTTTTTTGCCTCAAGAACACTGTTGACCCACATTTCATGTATAGTTGACTGCAGGAGTGTTAAAAGACATGGCCCACACAGCCCTATCATCTACAGTGCTACCTTTGGGTCCTGAATCAGCCCCACATACCATATGCAGTACGAGCTGCTTCTGCCACTATGTACTTCATGGGGCATGCAGACACCATCTGGCACAAGCTGCATGTGGCATAGGGGCTGAAGCCAGTGCATGCACTGCATAAGGTACATGGGGCCAATCCATGTTGCATGTGGTGGCTGCGCCAGACTGGTTCTGCACACTGCATTCAGGGCTGGGCTGGATCAGGCCCTCAGACTGGCCCAATGAGCAAAATCCAGTGTGCAGGACCAGTCTGGATCCATACTGCATGTAGTACACAGGGCTGGAGCCAGCACATGCTGCATGCAGCACACAGGGCCAGTCTAGGACATGCCTGCATGCAGCAGCCATACTGAGTCCGCCTGCACACTGGACCTGGTGCACGGGCCAGTGTGTGGGTCTGGTCTGGCCCACAGACTGCACCTGCACCACTCATGCAGCCCACAGGGCCAGATAAGTTTATCATCCCTGGTCTACTAGAACCCCCAGGTCTTTATTTGGAGCACTGCATCCTAGCCAATCATTCTTCTGTTTGTCTTACTGCACGTAATTATTCCCAAGTGCAGGACTTTACACTTGTCCTTTTTTTAATTTTATCTGATTGACTGCAGATCATTTCTCCAATTTCTCCAGGTCATTCTGGAACCCGGCCTTAGCGTCCATAACTCCACCTAACTTAGTGTCATCCACAAATTTGCTGGGCATGCATCCAAATTTTAGTGGAGATGTTAATACCATGCCAGAACGGAGCCCCGGGGACCCCCCACTTGATACCTCCTCCCAACCAGACACTGAGCCACTGATGACAATGAGCCAGTCATGGATCCAATTTATAGTACTTTCACTTAGTCTTTATTTTCTTAGCTTAGTAATGACACTATTGTGGGTAACAGTGCCAAAAGCCTTGCTGAAGTCAAGGTCTATTACATCTATTGCTCTCTCTCCATCCACAATTTATTTTTTGTTGACATCTTTTAAACAGACTTTTTAAATGCACCTATCAATGCAGACCTTATGGCTCAAAATCAATATCCTTAGGTCTCTCAGTGATTATCCAACAAGATGAGGAAAAGCTACACTTCATATTCCTGATAATTAAGGAAAAATCCAGAAAGCATTAAAAATCTGTCACATTACTTGACCATATACAGCAAACCATAATTAACAGAACTAATTCCATTTTTCTGAAAATCTTTTGCTGGTCCCTAAAGAAAACTATTACTTCATTTTGAAAATTATTAGACTGAAGTGCTTGCCTAAATCTAAATACTTAAAATTATTCCAGAAGTGAGGAATTATTCCCCAGCTCTGCTGACACTGCCAAGTCTGTAGGCAGATAATTTACCTTAATGAGGCAACCAGCCTCAGACCTGATGTTCTGTTCCTCCTAATATTTTAAGATAGCTGCTTTCCCCCACCCTTTGTTTCCTTCTGTGCTCTAAAATGAGAACACCACCTCACTGCCAGTCAGTCAATCCAGTTAATGAAGGAGAAATTAAAATTCCTCCTGCCTAAGGACAGGGAGTCTGGGCCTCTTTACCCCTTTAGGTGCCCACTCAGACTGAGCTCAGATCAGCCATCAGAGCCACCATGTAAGAAGCGATGTAAGTTTTTATATCAGTTGCTCTGAATAACAGCCCGACACACCCACTTCAGTTTGCACTTCCTCAATGACGCACTCAACCTTGGACCCGTCAAGTGTCAAGTCATTAGACATTGCCTCCCAGGGCTTTCATGCACCCCCCACCCCAAACACCTCCCTCCACACACACCACTCCAAACCAACCAGCATTTCTAGTCTGCAGCACCTGCCCAACAGGCCGAGCCACTCCCCAGGGAGGCGACACCCTCACTCCTTGCTGGGGCCACCAGACAGGGGAAGGATGCCCTCTAGCCGCCCTGCCTCCCGCCGTATCTAAGCACCGGGGCAGGGCAAAGGCCTTAGGCGCTTCCCCCCAGAGGCCGCACTAGCGCCGCACCCCCGCTCTCCCAGCCTGTGTCGCCCGGCACCGCGGGGCCGCTGACGGCGGGAAGGCGCGGTCCGGGGCAGACGATGGGCCCTGCGGCAGGCAGCCCGGCCCTCCCCAGCCAGGCGCAGGAACCACCCCCCCCCGGCTCGGCCCGGCCCGGCCCAAAGGATACTCTCCATGGCGGACATAGCGGCGGCACCGCCTCGGGCGGGCGCTGAGGGGACGTTCCGGCTCGACGCGGCCCCTGCTCCGGGGATTGTTTGGCTTCCGTCTTCCGGCTTCCGTCACGCGCCGGGTACTTCCGCCGTGGCCGGAGCGAAAGCCCTCACAGGGGGGCGGGGATTTGGGTGCCGGTCACGTGACGGAGACGGCAAGGGGCAGACGTGCAGGGGTGGGGTGGGACTGGCCCGGCCCGGCCTCTGGGTGGCGCCCCTCCCCACGCCGGCGCAGTGTTGCTGGATGTACGATGATTACCATATTTATACGATAATTTCATCCCTTGTAGGAAGTACGGTCAAAAATAGCAAAAGCGTTCAAAGTATACCGGGGACGTATGTGGTAGCCGTGTCGGTCTGAGACAAAAAGAAATACAGAAATCTAGAACTCTTGGTTATTATCTTGGTCTAATAAAAGGTAACGTTTTGGAACCAAGAGTTCTAGATTTTTGCATTCCGAAATTTACCGTAATTTTCGAGGCAGCTAATTAGTACGGTAGGAGCAAGACTCAAATCACTCTCAGAGCCTTAACTGCCTTTTGGACTCACTTAGGGCTGCTTGCTTTGAGACCCAGCTCTCATTCACTGCAGATTTGCAGTGAGCAATAGAAAGTAAATTATAAGCAGACTTATTTGCATACCTGTTTGCATATTTTTTCAGGCTAAGATAGTTTTCCAGCAAATATGATCATTTTCAGCTTTCAATATGATAATTTAATATTTAAGACCTGGCAACTCTGCCCAGGCAGCCACAGGGCCCTCTTCCCGAAAGGAGAGAAACCCAAAGCAGGCCCCAAGCACCTGGGAGATATGGAGTTAAAAGGGGCCAGGCTGCCTCCTTGTGGGGGTTAAACCACTTCAAGGTAGTTCTTTTTGGCCTGTGGCACACATTACATATATTACGCAATGAAGGCACAATTAATATTGATTGGCCAGTCCTGCCAAGTAATGTTCACACCGTAAAAATGGCTGTCCAGCTATAAAAACATTCAACCTGCAACATAGTGCTTGAAAATATGTAACTCCAGAGCTAGTTTCTAGCCAAGGTCAGGGCCCTCTGACTCAGAGCTGTTTCTCAGCTGGATGCCCTGAGATCTTTTCAAGGCGCTGACACTGTGCAGCACCTGCGGGGCATATGACATGATCAGGGATCCCGGTTTTCTCTGATAAAAATAAATCCCCAATTTTCAGATTAAAAGAGATTTTTCCGT
This sequence comes from Crocodylus porosus, assembly GCF_001723895.1. NCBI lineage: Eukaryota > Metazoa > Chordata > Crocodylia > Crocodylidae > Crocodylus > Crocodylus porosus. Next base: position 4,482,462 of record NW_017728916.1, read on the forward strand.
CATGAAAATTAAACATCCTAACCATGGAAAAATGTGGCTTTTCTGTTACTTCTTTGCATCAAAAAATTGGGGATTTTTTTTTTTTTAATCATAGAAAACCAGGATCCCTGAACATGATTCACCACATAAACCCAGAGATTGCAAGCAGGAATCCCTAGTGTCCAATGCATTCTGCCCGGCTGTGGTCTCCCTGAGCTCTCTGCAACAGAAGAACTGCACTATTATTTTCTTGTAGTCAGAAGACATTTGGCATTTTTGGAGGGGAGCCTTGTGTCTTTAAAGGGGTAAGAACAGCTGATTTAGAGCACTGGTGTTCAACCTTTTCCTCCCATGGGTTGGATGTCCACGGGCCAGACTCAGCCAGTAGTCCTGATTTAGTTCCTGGGGAGATTGCTCTGGGGCCCATCTGGCCTTGTGGAGGGAACTGGTGCAGTCTGGCCCCACCCTGGCCTTGGAGGGGGAAAGGGGCTTAATTCAGTCTTAAATCAGGGCAGGGGGGAGAAGGCTTGGGCCAGCCCTGATCCAGCTGCACACAACTAGAGGAGGTTGGATGATCACCTGTCTGGGGTTTTGTGAACCCAGCATTTGTTCCTGCCATGGCAGGGAGTCAGGCTAGATGATCTGTTCAGGTCCCTCCTGACCCTAGCTACTATGAAACTATGAAATTTGGGATTTGGGAATTGGGCAGCAGGGGAGAGTGGCAGTATTAATAGGCACTGTCCATGGCCACAAAAATTCTCCAACCACAGTGGCGGGAAGCCAGCTCCACCCCTGCCCCCACCAGGGCCCTATGGCTGTGCATTCCAGCTCTGGGCCCCAAGCTCCATGCACTGCCCCAGGTGGAGGTGGAGGGAGAAAAAATGATTTGTGGGAGGGAAGATCGAGGCCCCAGCAGTAAGGGAGGGAGTGCAGCACAGGCAGGACTCACTCACCCCAGCCCCTGCTCCCGGAGGGCATGGGGGCCATGTGCCCATGATCTGCGCATGGAGTGAGGACAGGCTGTGGCCCGGCTCTTCCCGGTGTGGGGGGGGCTGGCCTGGGCTGTTCTCAGGGAGGGGTTATGGTGAACATTGGAGTGGCTGCAGCTCCCCCACATAGCCCCACTCCCAGCACCACTGCTGCCACCCGCCCCGAGCTTAGCCTGGCCTAACCTCCTCGATGGAAAGAATCTGGTGCAGCCCCAGCCCCAGCCCACAGCAGCAGCTTACCCTGCCCCACGTAGATCTGGGGCACCCCCTCCCCCATGGCTCCTGGGATGCAGGTAGCAGCAGGAGCTACAGCCCCTGGACAAGCCACTCGCAGTTCAGTCCCACACCCCAACCTGGCTGTGCAGCACCTGTCCCAGCCCCAGCCCTAGCCTCATTCCCTCTTTCACTGCTGCGTGCATGACCCTCCCCACCCCTGCTGCAGCCGCTGGAAGCCCATGGCCAGGCTGCCTTGCGGCCCTACCACTGTCCCACATTTGGGGGTGCTAAGCCCTGTTAGCCCTGCTTTCTGCCACCAATGCCTCCTGCCTGACCGCTCTCCTTTCACTCCCCCATCCCCTTTCAGGCTGGAACTCCACCAGCCTGCAGGGAGCTCTTTGCAAAAATGAACAATCCACATGTTGTTCTGTTAAAATGAACAATCCATGTTTTTTCTAGGTTAAAAGGGATAATCTGTGGTTTTTTCCATTTTTCTGTGGGAAATGGAAAACCTGTGTTAGAAATGGAGTATTGTTAGAATATTGTTAGAAATGGAGTGTTGTTAGAAATGCACAGTTTGCATCTCACACCTGATAAGCAAAAAACACTGCCAAGGACTTTTTTTTCCTTGGCCAGCCTTGTTACAGTTTTTCTTATGCTAAATCACTCCCTCCCCCACACTCCCCCGGTCCTTCTCATGCAGATTACAGAAGCTGGAATTCAACTGACTGTGTCCTTGAAAGGGGGGGCGGGATTTAAACTCTTGGTGACCTAAAGAACTTTCTGAGCGTGCGCAATTAGCTGATGCATATTTACTTATCCGCCCTGCATACTTAAGTAGTTAATTATAATATACATGCGATGGATGAAGTGACGTAGCCACATACGTGTTTGTATGAAACGGAAATGAGCTGTAAGAGTTCCTGTTTCTGCACACGTGCCCAGGAGGGGAAGGATAAAATACCAGCTGAGAATTTCCTCAGAGGTTCGGAGTAATCTGAGTCCTTTGGCTCTGCTCCGACCCTATTTGCAAATACACCTTTTGTGCTGCTAATAAGTGTGTGTCTGAGATTTCTTCGCGTGCCTCCAGAGAAACGAACCGCAATTTTTCCAATACCTGGATCCCTGGATATCACCCTATGAAATCCTTGCCTCTCATACAGGCCGTGGAGCATCCTGGCTACAACATCACTCTAACATAACTAAATTAGACATACTAATTTCTAGACAAAAGCCTTTAAGCCAGATTTCAATTCAGAACAGCGTGGAAAGTCAATGATTAAAAAAAGTTTGACTTTTTCCTTGAAAATGGTCAGATATTTACTCTCTTAATGTAAATGTGACACTGGGACTGCCTGTGTCAAAACAGCACGGGAATCATTGCTGAGCTTAGGATAAAAATAGTTTGGGAGATCCATACACAGTTAACAAACTATATTTTTAGTTTATTGAAGCTCCTAAAAAGCAAAGCACTTAAGTACATACTTAATTTTTAGTACGGTATGTTAAATGTCCTATTAAAACTTATGCAATCACTTACAAACTGAAACTTAAGCAGGTATTTACATTCCTTACTGAACTAGGGCCTACAAAAATATTGGACTTCTTGGCAATTTGGCAATTTTAGATTAAACTTTAAGTACAGTCATTTGAACATGAAGATAGAAGAAGCACTATATATGAAAGACAAAGTGCTAGGATTTGTTTTATTGCTCTTCCCTATATTGTATTTATTTTTTCCTAAAATTGTATTAGCTAGCTGCTTCGGTATTATTTCAGGACATGATGTCATGGTTTCATTTGAGGAAGGGAAATGTAATATATTTTAATGCTTTTTTAGTTGTAATGCAATTTAAATTTGATAGGACCGTAACAGCAAATCCTGATAAACCAAGAGAAAATGTTGAAAACTTGAAACAATGCACATATCTGCCCTTTTTTGGTATATTGCTGGTTAACAGAAAAAATATAAAATGTAATTAAAATGCAAAGTGCAGAGAAACATGGTTTTATATAACTGATTTAAATTAACCATAGGGGTGTACATTATTGTATAAATGATACTAAAGCTAAACTCAGTTCCACTATGTTATGAAATAAAAACCATGTAATGTAATTATTTTCTGTAGTCATGGAGTTGTCACATTTGAACAAACTTATCATTTTTGTAATGTTCTGTGTGATTTGCATATAGTGGAAAATAGCCTCTAAGGTGAACTTCATTTTTAGAGCTATGGTTAAAGAATAAAAGTAACTGTGTGAGAGTTCTATACATTGAATACAAACTAACTAACACTGACCTATCTGCAACCAGGTGCTTGTGAACTATCTACAGACTAAGAACTGTCAACTGAAATTGTATGACAAATAAATTGGAAAAGGTTGTTGTCCGGGAAGCTGCTCAGTAAAGACAGATTCCCATAGCTACACAGCTGCAGCTGTGCAGCTGAAATGTTTTACGTGGACCAGCTTATAGGATCAAGACTCTCTTTGCAAAACATAGCTGTTTGTGGACAGTGCCTCAATAAATTATTCATTGCACTTTACTTGCTCATTTTTAATACATGAAGAGCCTTCCAAACACACTACATTACTGACAACTATGTAGACCTGCAAAGACTCCCAGAATAGAAGCTTTTTAGGCCTAGAGGTGATAGAGAATTTTGGGCATCACAACATCTAACTTCTTGGTGCTTGGGTTGTGAAGTGGACTCCAGAACATTATGGGTGCAGACAGAAGTGCAACTCCCCGCTGTAACTCATGGCACTTCGCAGGAAGCACCACGAGTTACAGTGATCTGCCAGACACAACAGGCATTCACTGTTGGGTCCTAGGGGTTGGCGGATCCAGCTGGAATTTGAAGCAGCTGTGAGTCTGCAGCCCTTCTCCCCTAGTCTCATCCTTTCCCCCTCCCAGCCCTGGCTCTATCTTCAGAATGGGAATGGCGGAGGAAGCGGAGGGCGCTTGGTCTGGGTTTTTGTTTTTTTTTTTTCAGATGGCGCTGGAGGGTGGGTGGATTGGAGCCCCCACTTTGGTGGGTCTCCAATCAACTCCCCCTCTCCCCCCCACAGTGCTGGCTGAAAAAACCCCAGACAGAACTCCTTCCACTCCCTTCCACCTCCCCATTCTGAAAACAGCACCAGGAGCAGGGCTGGGCTGTGTCAGCCCAGCTCTGCTCCCAGCGTACATGATGTGGGCACAAGTTGTTAGAAGTGCTCTGCTTTGGAATACCTTCATCTGAACCCTCATGTAATGGGGGTTCAAATTGTTGTGGGATTGGGCCCTGTTAAAGCACTCTGTAGCTGTGTACTTCTGTAAGGGCACAACTGTAGAGCGTTTTCAAGGGGCTGATGATACGACAAACATAACTTCCATCTTCACCTTATGTTCGGTATGGTGTAGAGAAGAGGCATGTACCTCGGAAAAGGATTAGTATTGCCAACTCCTGAAAGCAAGAAATTCACCAAGCCTCCAAAGGGTCACTAAATGTTGTGAAGTCGGCCTCCCAAAGCCACCAAATACTCATTATGCAATTTACTGACAGAAACTAAACTCCAGTTAGCTCCAAATATCAAGGAAAATAAAAAGTCCTTTTTTAGATATGTGGAGAGCTGAAGGAAAAGCAAGGGCAACATTGGACCCCTGCTAAACCAGATGGGGCAACTGACAACTGACGCCCAGGAAAAAGCGAACTTGCTAAATGGGT
>NW_017728916.1:4487962-4496562 GCF_001723895.1 Crocodylus porosus
ATCTTGCTGGGATCCTATGATCCCTGGTGACTTCCTGCCCCTGGGGCAGGGAGCTGGACTCAATGATCCTCCAGGGTCCCTTCCAGCCGAAACGGCTATGAAATCTATGAAATCTGTTTGGTACATCTTTTATGACCATGGCAAAACTTATAAAACATAAACAGGCAAATACTTTAGAAGTTATTGATTAAAAATGGTTTATTTTGAAAGTAGTGCAATTAGGAATATAAGTCATGCATTATTTTTAAGACATAAGTAAGACTTGCTGATCCTGAGTTTAATACTTCCAAAAACCCTCCCAAACCCTACAAACAGCCCCACCCCAAAACCAAAACACAAATCCTGCTTTTTACTTTGGGAATCATAACAATAGTAAACAACTACATGTAGATTCAGTAACACATCGTGGGATCACTTTAATGGGCAAGGGATGCTCTTTTTGTGACCTACTGCCACAGAGGGTAGTTAAATCACTGAGCAGTGATTATTGTTATCGCAAAATGTAGTATTAGTGTCACTGGTTTTCTACTAACTACATGACTTAAAGGCAATAGCAATAAGGGGAGAATAAAGGAAACACATTTTAAATCACCATTAATTGTAATATTTACAATGAACTAAATTAAAAGAGTAATCAAAAGTATAATGACAGCTGTTACATACTGATGCTGTGACCACACAATTTGGCAGTTTCTTGCCCTGAAAGTAATTTTTTCTCTTCAGTGAAAGTTGCTAGATTGTTGTTAATCGCTTGGACAAAATTGTTTCACTAAGAACTGCACCCTCCCCCTCCCACTCCCCAAGCAGCTACATCTAGCAACAGAACTGTTTGGCAACACTAAAAGGGGCCAAAAACAGGCCCTTTTAGACAGGAGACTGTCTAATGTCAGTGCACTTAGCATATAGCTCTATTAAGAATTAAACCAGAGGCAAATCTTTCAACTTGGCTGCCTTACCTCTGACATTGAACTTCGGGGTTCAGGAGGAGGCATCTCTATCTCCACGGGATCCACAGCCCTGAAGTGGAGCTTGCTCTTTGGTGGGAGTGGTACAAGCCATTATGTAATAGTCTACTTGCTTAAGTAATAGGACCCCTGTCTTTAATTCCTTCCTCTGCCTAAAGGGATTTAAACCCAAATCTCTTGTGCCTCTTCTTCTGCCCCAGTCCTTGGAACATTAGCTATTGTGTGTGGGAGCACTGTACATGGCTCCTGCCAAAGCTGGACCAGCGTGCAGGAAACAAGTGGATTCACTGAGTTTCAGTATCTTATTGCACTGAGAAGGGGAGATAAGGTACACACTTAGGCCCAGCTCCTGTAAACTGTTGCAGTCTTAATTTTAAGCATATGGGGTCTGAGCCAGAACTCCCTGAAGTCACTAGGAGAATTCCTGTGGACTTTCCTGGTACAGTATAAGGAGTAGCCTCATTGACTTAAAGCTAATGGGACTACTCACATGTGTAAGGTTTGGTTTGACTCATGTGATTATTCAGATGAAGACCCCTGCTCTACAAACATAACACCAAGTCTGTTTTGTAAATGGCCATAGGTATAAGGCATTTAATGCAAAACTGTATTTCTATCATACTCATCAAAACAGTTGAAAAGATCTACAGGTTTGATTGCTTCTTTGAGAACAGCTAAGGAAAAGATTTTCTGCTAACACTTGTAAAACTTTGATTCGGTTGCTTGAAATGGAAAGAGCAAATAAGACGTCCTATGCTCACTTCCAAGTCATGGCAGATGCTAATTTGTAAAATCCTGAAAGTCTACTTTGGTAAATGATAATTCTTCCAAGAAAACAGTTCTTTCTTGAGTCCTCCTCCTGAGTTACCCTAATACCTTGACACTGAAATTCTTCTGAAGTTACAGCTTTCAACCAAAAATGTTCTTTTAAAAAGTACTACAAAATTTTAGCATATGCTGGGGTTTCTATTTTGGATTATGTTAAAGGACTGAACTAAATTCAGTTATTTCTTTTGGTCCCCCTTTCATTTTTAGTTTTTATTGACAATCTAATACAATTTGTTTTATGATGGCTTTTTGTCTTTGTGTAGCAGCTGCACATTGTGGGTGCTATGAGAAACAAATGATAGTAATAAATACTAACAAAACTACATAGTGTTCTGAGAACAAAAGGAAAGATTAAGGAAATTAAGATACCAGTTTAGGAAGTTACTTATGAGGGATTGCAATGACTTCAGTCCCTATCCTTTACAAGAGGAACCCTGTGCTCAAAATATGCAACCAAAGCCTAAACACTGGGGGATTTTCAAGGTAATATTTAGAATTTAGAGGCAAGTACCCTAACAACATTTTCTGGATGTGTGTGAAAGAACCACTTTTAGGCAGTGGTACTCAACCTTCTGGCCCCACTGGCCAGATGAGTTACACAGGGCAGGTCCAGGGACTGGATTCTGCATGTAGGGTTGGTCCACAGGCCTAATCCAGTGCAGGATCAGTTCATGAGTTGAGCACCACTCTTTGTAAGAAATAAAAGAGGACTGGGAAAAAGAGATGAATGTAGGAATCAGACAAGTAATAAGACATATAGGAACATAGTAGGAGAATGAAGAGTGTAAGAGGGGAAGAATACAGAAGAAAAGGGTCCTACCTTACCAAAGGGCCAGCATGTGAATACCATGGAAGAGCAGGAGGCAGAAAAGGGGACATACAGAAGAGAACAGGAGATTGAGGAGGAGAACAGCAGTACCTAAGTTCTTAAAGGTAAAGGGACCGCTATAACCATTTAGGTGCACTTTTTTCATAATGCCAGCCATAAAACTTCACACAGCAATCTTTGCAGTGAAAAGGATTTTTCCTGCTATGTAACTGACCATATTAAGGTCATTATTTTGCGACTGAACAGCAACTAAAGACAACCTGTCTTGGTACGGAGAATGCAAGATGATGAATTTAACTCACTTGGTAAATTATTCCACTGCCAAGGATTGTAATAAAGTGGTATGTTGGAGATGGGAAGGAGGAAGGCAAACAGAAAGAGGGGCTAGACTCCAAGGACACTAGTCAGAAAAACAAGATAGGAGGCAAGAAGAGAGCAGGAAAGAAATCTGATGTTTGTATGTCTAACTTTTAAATGCACGTGAACTACTGTCCATCCTAAATACAGCAAACCATTATTTTTGTAAAAGAGCTGAGAGTTTTTCTTCTGTATAAACAAATAAATAGTTAATTTGAGCTGTTTGTACAGCTCCAAGATGGGGGGGGGGGGGAGGTTGGAGAGATATACAAAAGCCTAAACATCTAACAGAAGATTTAAGAATTTAATGTGATTTCCTGCTACCAGTAGATCCAAAATAGCAAAATAGTATGATCTAAGTGAAATGAAACAAGCCCAAAATAAAAATTGAAAACAAACAAGGACCTGCTTGTCCAAAGAGGCAGTGTGCAATAAAGGAGGTTCACAGACTTAGCATTAGCTGCAGATTTTTTCATACCACAAAATACTTAGATTCTGTATTTCTGGTTGTCTTGGTCTTATTAATTATTATCACCATGAAGATGAAGTACAATGAATCCCATAATTATCAAGAATTAGGCATATTGACTAGTGGGGTGTAAAATACACCTCATTTTAAACTGAAGTGTTATATTTTTGCTTTACTTTTAAGATTGATTTCTTCATACAAATAGGGTCAGAGTCTTAGCAAATGTAGCTCCATTCAGCACACATGGCATTGAAAGGAGCTGAAGATCTGGCTCTAATCTTTTGAAGCTTTAAAAGATGAATTAGTTATAATCAAATAACATTCAGCTCTCTTCAGAGTAAACCTCTCTTACCCATCACTGCTTCATTAGAAACAGTAGGGTGCTCATAGATCATTGATTGCATTCCCATGATGCCACATACAGAGTGTGATTCTCATTCAAGCAATACAAGACAGTGAGGAAGAACCAGCTCTCTGGCAGTAGAATGCATCAGTCCTTGCAGTGCACAGTTGAGAACTGTCATGAGTTTAATTGCCATATTGTTAACATACTCCATTCTGTTGCTTCCTCAACTAAAGCCCTGATTCACCACTGCTATTGATACTGATAGAACTCCACTTACATCAGGATAAATATGCGTATGGTTCTAATAGGCCAGTATGATTAGTTAAAAGTATAAAAATAATGTGGGGCAAGGGGCAGATTTGGACCCAATCTCATACTCTTCCTCTTAAGCAACTGCAGCTTGCCACAGAGACAAGTTACTGTGTTAGCTAGACCTTTGGCCTGGCTCAGTTTGACCATTCTTATGAATCAAGCAATTTTCTCTTCACTAGTGTCCTCACCTGGAAAGACTAAGGACTTGATTCAACACTTACGTAGGTTAATTGAAATGAAGGCTCTGGCCTTTTTTTGTTTTAACAAATCTTTCTGCCCTGTCATAAACTTAACTAGATTTATCCTGCTAAGACCTTAAGAACATTCTTGCTGGTCTAAGAACTGAGTCATTTTGGCTGCTTTTATTAGTCAGCTTTTTGCATGTATTAGCAAAAGACAGCAAGTACAGTCTCAGATATAAATCCCTCCTACATTGTCTTGATCTGCTTTTATACTGAGCATGAAATATCTTAACTATAAGCAGCTACTTGCAAAAAACCCCCGCAAAAAACCCCAACCTAAATGCACAAAGAGGAGAATTTCCTTTCTAAATAGTGGACAAGAAGACTAGGTTCCAAACTCAGGATAAATATGTTTATTGGAAGCAGTCAAGGCAGCAAAGCCCAAAAGACAATAGGCTCAAACCCAACTGCTTGCATTGCCGGATTTAGGCTGAAGATACAGCTTAGGGCCTCACAATATGAGGGGCCTCTAAATAAGAAAAGAAACCTGACTCAATATCAAGTTTTATAATAATCAGTTGGTAAATAAAGGACATAATGAAGATAAGGGAAACTGACTCTCTAAATATGGACATTTTCATTCTAATATGACAAATACTGGATTTTTTTTTATCGTATCGTGCCTTATAAACTGGACACAGTTAGGACCTCAGCATGTCATAATCTTGTACTGGCTGCTTTCCTTAGCTATCAAGTGGATTCTAGTTCCTATAGCCAACAAGAATGTTAGAAAAATGCTACCGACTTATAATCCACTAAGGAAAGCCATCAGCCATGAAATCACATGATCCTACACAACATCAAGAATTTATACTTTGGTCCTAACCATATGTAACCCAGGAACACCCAAGGATGTGCCTGTCCTCAGCTGGAAGGAATAGATGAGGCAGCAACAGTGTTGAGAGGGACACCGGTGATTTGAGCGTGGGTCCCCCTTTTCTCTATAGAGTCAACTCCATGCCAATTCTCTTAATTATTTACAGTTTACTGAATTACAATAAACATAAAACTAAATATCATATACATATATTTACACAGCAAACATTAACCAAAAACCAAGGTCAAATTCTAAATCATACTGTGGGAAAATCACTCCCAACCACAACATAGAAAACAATATACCCACAAAATAAAATCATAAATTACTTTGTTCTATGATAACACTATTTACCCATCACAACCAAATAATTGCAACAACATCAATACAACACAACATCATAATACAACTTCTCAATTACAAAATATAAAGCTCAGACACAAACATTCTTAACATATATTCTTTAACACATCTCTGACCCATGGTGAGAGATAGTCCTCCCACTTGGGTCCTGTGGGGAGGCGGGGTGTTCAGGAAGCACCACGGGACCTTCCCCTTAGGCCCTTGCCTGGGCGGAGGACTGCTCACCCAGTCTCTTTCTCTGGGTTGCCTGCACCAAACAAACTTCCCCAATGAGACCCAAGGGCCCAATGACTCATGTTCCCTCAGGTAGTGGTGGTCAGGGTACAGCTCGATGGGTCTCCTCCATGCCGCTGCTGAAGTGCCTCTCCAGGTCTTCCCACACCACCAGGCTTCTCCCACCCCGTACCCTGCTCTGGGCACTGAGGACTCACCTCCTTTTGGCTGTTGTGCTGCCACTGCTGCTGGCTTCTGGGTCTCATGCTGCAGCACTGCTATTTCCTCATGCCCTGGCTTTGGCACTGAGGGCTCTTTTAGCAAAAGCTGGGCCCTTCTGGCTCTGGCTGTCTGGCTTCATGCTGGATGGCTAACTTGAGCAGCCTCTGCTGCTCCTTGGCTCTGCTCTCTCGTGTGCTGCTTGCGCACCTCCCTGCCTGGCCGCCTGCCAGAGTTACAGGCCTGAGCCTCCCTAGGCCTGGGCCCGTGCACCACCTTGCACACTGTGGGACCCACCAGCCCTTTGCGGTTGCAGGCTTGAGCCACGGCTCACAGCTCCCAGAGTCCTAACTTTATGCGCTGAAATGTGCACCATGACACCCGGCCACCTGCCAGGGTTGCAGGCTTGAACTGCCACTTGTGACTCCCAAAGCCTGGACTCCATGCACTGAACCGAGCACTGTGATGGGCCTGAACAGTCTCACACTGCTCCCAGGGCCAGGTCTCCGTGCACCGTTTCCGAGTGCCATCCACAGCCAGAGTGGTCTTGCACTGCTCTGAAGCCTGCTTGTTCAGTAGCAGCTTCAGGAGCCTTGGGCTATTACCGACTGGGGAAGAGCTCCCCAGCTTTTCTTGCTCCACTCAAAGTCCCTCACTGCATCTGCCTAGCTGCTGAGCACACTGGGCTTTTATCTACACTGGAGGCCCCGCCCCTGAAGTCTGCCAGACCTGCAAAGTGCAGTCTTCGATCAGGTCCAGGGGCTCCTCACCCCCACTCCAAGCAGGGGCAGGGCAAGCCCCTCCCAGCTGTTACCCGATTGGCAGAAATGTTCCACCAATCCAAAGCGTCCTCCTCTAAGCCAGGCTTGCTGGGCAAAAGCAGCGAGCCCACCACACATACATAGTTATTCCCCTAAGTGATAGTAAAGACTTTGACATACAAAATTAATCTTGGTTTAAGAGGAATCACAATATCTTTGTTTATTGAAATCAACCTCTCCATGTTCACTCGGGAGATAATAAGCACTTACAAAAGATGAAATAAGCAAAGTCAGGACTTACCCCCTACTGGAAGAGGGGCAAGCACCTAACTCAAGTACTTTTGAAAACCCCACTCTATATCTGAAGTGTGACAGCTTCCTCTTTAACCTCCCCTCTCCCGAGTAAAATCCTGGTACAAACAGCTTTTAGATGTGGTAATAAAGTAGGAGTATTTGTAACAAATTAACTGTACTGTAGCATGAGGCAGCTTTCAGCAAAGTTAGTAGCAGTAATTACTCTAGCTTGTGTCTCAAGGGTTGCTGAAATAATAACGATTAAGATTGATGAACCTTAGCTATAGAGAGCTCAGGCTTTGAAATACTTGTGTGTGGCAGAAGTAAAAACACAGTTGACTAATGATTGTACAGTTTTATACTCAGTAACAGAGATGCATATAAAGAACATTTTCAGGGGAAAGGTCATGCTTCATAGAGATAGGAAAGATACAAATTATGTATAATTATCCAGATCAGATCCATGTTGACAGGTAATTCTCACTATCACTATTTCAGAGAGTTATACAATTACTATAATGAAGAGAGAATTATTGTTTCTGGTTTAAAACAAAGTCTACAGAGATGTAGCAGTTATTAAAATACTTGGTTGAGAACTGAATATTAGCAGAGGGTATGATACTACAAACTTTTCTTACATAGCAGTCAATTAATTTCTTTGAACCTGTGGAACTACTCCCTTGAGTAAGAATTCGCCTTATGATTAAGGGTTTGCAAGATCAGGGCCAGACTTTATCTGCTGCTAGAAACTGTAACATTTTTTCAGACTATATTACTAATGTCTGTCAATTTAGGACTAACTATAAAGGTGACGACAACATTACTGAGGAACCTGAAAGGTGATTAAAAAATCACTTCTTATTTCTTTCAGAGTGAGGTACAGTTGTGCAAAAGAAAAAGAGAACTAAATCCAATCACCCAAAACAGTGTTAAAGAAACACAAACTGGGTGCATCTACACATGCAATTAATGCAGGGGCAGGCATTTTATTTTGGCACGAAGGCCATTTAATGACTTTCAGTGAGTTGTCGGGGGCCACAAGGGTAGCTCCACCACTTGACAGGTGCCCTACCCTGATCACCATCTTGGGACTGGAAGTCCCACCCCCTAACCCCTGACCTTTGGCACTTGAAGTCCCTCCCCTTGTCTCTGGAAGTACTCTTTAGGGGGGTGGGGAGGGTTGCCATCTTGGAACCAGAAACCCCCCCCCCACACACACCATATACTAAAAATCAAACATCTGTGATAACGTTTTAAAATTTTATTTTAAAAATATTTTTGTTCTGATTTAGGTATGCTTGCATACTGTATATAGAGATGATTCCATAATAGCTTAAAATAAAGTCTTATGCTTTTATATTATGTGTGGGGGTGTGGGTGATAGTCCTGGGCAATATAGAGTGGGGGTTGTGAAGGGATGTGGGGGGGCTGCTGTGGGGTATCTGTCAGATATTATAGATTATACTAGCTGTCAGAAGTATGAATAAAAGGTAAGTGTGGAAGGGAGCTCTTGCCTGCAGGGGATGGAGGTGGGGAGGTGGGCGTGTGGTTTGTGGGTGGGTGTGTGTGTAGGTGGGGGTGAGAA
>NW_017728916.1:4496735-4498987 GCF_001723895.1 Crocodylus porosus
AAGCAGCAGCAGCAGGCAGCAGTCCCTTGGGGTGCTATGAATGGGTGTGGGGGGGTGTAGCACACCCAGCCACATGCCCTCCCCCACACAGTGCACAGCTTTTACTGCTGGTGGAAGCAGCAGCAGCAGGCAGCAGTCCCTTGGGGTGCTCATGGCCCATGGCAGGCAGAGCTCCCTGGCAGTGTACAGCTCCAGCTGAGTCCCAGGAGCTGCATGTGGTGGCACAAAGCCAGTCTGGCCCACTGGTGCACGCCTTTGAACCAGACCAGGCTGGTTCCATGCCAGCATATACGGCTTGCAGCACTGCAGGCAGGAGCTGCATGCCAGTGGGCTGGGCCGGCTCTGTGCTTCCAGCACTCCAGTGGGAAGCTGCATGTGGTGGTATAGAGCTCACCCATGCCACTGGCACATGACTACCTGCAGCTCCCAGTCCTCACACCATTGGGCTGGGTGGGCTCTGTGATACCACATTGGGCTCCTGGCACTGGAGCCAGGAGTCTACACCACTGGGCTGGGCTAGCTCTGTGCCTCCATATTCAGCTTCACACTGGACTGCTGGAAGATCCATGTGGAGTCATGGAGCTGGCTGGGCCTGGCCCGATGGTGCACAGATCTCAGCTGCAGTGCCAGGAGCCCCATGTGGCAGCACGGAGCCAGCCTGGTTTGAAGGCATGTGCCAGCAGGCCAGACTGGCTCCATGCTGCCACATGCAGCCCCTGGGACTCATCCAGAGCTGCATACCACCAGAGGGGGTTCTGCCTGCCATGGGCCATGAGCACCCCAAGGGCCCACCGCCTGCTGCTGCCGAAGGTAGCAGGGGCTGTGTGCCGTGGGGGTGGTAAGTGGTCCACACCCCCCTGCAACTCCTTTCTACTCACTCCCACCCACACTCCCACACAACCCCCTCCCCCCCACACACACATACCTACACACATATGCCATCAGGCAGGGCAGGCTCCCTGGTGCCACATGCAGCACCTGGAACTGCATGCAGGAGCTCCCCTCCCCACTTGCCAGCTGTCCCCATTACATTTGGTTCCTCCACATGGGGTTCCCAGATAGAGTGCTGGAAGCCTGATAGAGGTGAAGGCACAGAGCCCACCTGGTCCAATAGCGCACCATCTGTGAAAGCCCATGCCTCCCACTGGCTTTCAGAGGGACAGGCATGGGCCAGTAATAATTATTTTTTGAAGGGGCCCTGCAGGCCAGATAGAATGGCCTGGTGGGCTGGATCCAGCTCACAGGCTATATTTTGCCTGCCTCTGAATTAATGCAAAGTTCTTACAAATGTTATGAAGCTCTTATGAATTAATGCACACATTTGAACACATACCCAGGATTGCAGCACATTGAACCAGGTTGGAGCAGCTCCAGCTGGCAGGGGGGCCCCAGGGGTCAGCCTGCCAGCCTGGGGCTTCTTCCCCCTGGCTCAACATGCTGCAGAGGGGCTGGCTGGGGCACAAAGGTGCTCCAGTGCAGGACTAGCTGGCAGGCAGCCCCCACACTGAAACTCTTGTGCCCCAACCAGTTCAGCATCTACATGCGCATAGCTACATAGGAGTAAAAAAACTCTCCTATTGTCAATCTTGTTTATAAGTACTATCCTGCTGCAGAGTTAATTAGTTTACTCCAGCCTAATAGGGGCACATGTATAGATGTGTGACATTTACTGAGGAGCTAAATTAGTTTACTCCTCAGGAAATACCTTGTGTAGATGCACCCAGTAAGCAACAAACCCGCATACAACTATTTATATGGTTGTGTAGTTGAAAAATTTGAAAAAATGTAACATCAACATCAACTTGTGGCTGACTATCACCCAGGTCCACACCAAATGGTGGAAGAGTCTGCTGCAAGGATGTCAGTGCTTTGAAACCTTTCAACAACAACAGGAGACACAAAAGCGGGAACAGCAGAAACAGTGTATCTTGGTCTGAACCAAATACTCAGAGCCACTCACCCCACAAGGAAACATGTATCTGAGCTGCAACAGTTTCTCAATCCCACATGGGTCTTGTCAGCTATCTTCAGACCCACAGATAAGAAAGACAATCATAGGGGGTGCAGACAGAAGTGCAGCTGCCAGCTGTAACTTAGAATGATTTTTGCAAAACATTTTGAGTTACAACATTACAGCAGACCAAACAGAAGTTCACTATTGCTTCCAGAGCAGAGGGGACTCTAGTTGTGGGTTGGGAGCCTGCAGCCAGGTTCCCACAGCAACAGCCAGGCTCTCTGTCAGTGCTTGCTGT
>NW_017728916.1:4499087-4502496 GCF_001723895.1 Crocodylus porosus
GCAGCAGAGGGAGCTCATTTCTTGGGGCTCCCCAGGTGGTGCTGAAGAGTGGAGTGGGTGAATTGGAGCCCCTCCCCCCCCCGACTTCAGGAGGGCTGCAATACACCCAGCCCATCCTCCAGGGAGGGCTGGTAAAACCTCAGACTGAACTCCCTCTGCTCCCCTTCCCCCCTCCCATTCTGAAAACGGGGACAGGCAGAGAGCTCTGCAGACACAAGTTACAAAAGAGGCTACATTTTGTAACACCTTTATCTGATACCTCAGGCAACGAGGGGTCAGATTTTCACCCAATCAGCCATTTTGGAAGCTGTTTTCAGCTGTGCACTTGTGTTTGGTAACAGCTATAAACTGCTGTGGCCGGGTCAGGCAAAAATTGTCACTTCTGCCTGCACCTCGTGGAAGACAATCCTAGACTGCAAGGGATTGCCTGTGATGATTATGGTGTGTGATCTGCATGAAACTTGGAGAGAATAGCTGAAGTATCAGGTGGAAAGAGTTTGGTAGAAGGCATCAGGAAGTCAGTCTACCTGTATATGGCTTGAATGGTGGTGGCAGTTGCAACATCTTTGCAACTAGTCTTCTAATAAGCCCATTCAGCTTTAGAAACCTGGAGTCATGTCTCACCCAATAAGGAGTATAGGAAACTTCTTGCACACTGGCTCATGAGGCTGCAGACTTTAGGGCAGTGATTATCAACCACATAACCCAGAAATTTCAAATTGGAATTCACAGTGTTAACAACATTCTGACCTATTGTGATCTTTCTCAGTTCTTTGCAACAGATAAAACATCCTCTATTACTTTTCTGTAGTCAACAAACTAGCGAATGCTAAGAGCTGTCATTTTCCAAGGGGTGTTTTGAGGCTAACAAGTGGTGACTTGAGTCTAGAAGGGTTGAGAACCATTACTTTATAGCATACTTTTTCTATAAAAGTCACTAGAGTGACCATCATCTTTTCTCTTCCTGTCTCACCCACAAAAACATACATGCGCACATGTCTTTAAAGACAGGATTTTCAGTGGGCATAGAATACAATTCCATGGATTTTGGTACAATTTTAGTGGGTTCTGGTATGATTCTGTGTATGATTTAATCCATGTGAGGTCGCTTCTGAAGAGTTACAAAACAAGGTAATATAAATAGAAACTGCTAATTCCTTGAAGATAGACTTTAGCACTATGATATCGGTGTAGAAAATGCTAATTAAAGGCTTTAGTATGTGATCCTCATCATATCCATACAATAAAGCATAGGGTGTTATTAGTTGAAAGCTGTGAGAAATCAGCATTAAAACCAATCATATCCTATGATACCTCTGAAAACTACTTACAGGAAACAAGTTCTAAATTACTGCTTCCTAGTTCTACCAGGCTGAGTCAAAGGAGAATTTGGCCTCATTTTTTTATTGACCCATGTTCCTATTTGAAAAGCTTGTTTGCAAGATCCCTTTAAATGCCAGGAGGAAAATATTTGAAATGACATATTCCCAGTGAGTCACAGTTGTTGCCAAGGCAATACTGTGGTTGCATCACAGAAAAATGTAATGGATTGGCTCTAGTTTATGGGACTTTACTGCTTTGCATTCACTTTATGATGTAGATGCTCTTTTAGGGCATGGACCAACTACCATGGAGATAAGGACACTCTCATTGACTTAAATGGGAGCTGGATTGGGCCCTTAATTACCAATTCCTTTAAATCCAATTATGGCATATTACATTTTTCATTTTTACAGTAAAACACTTTGAAGGATTTCCACACTCTTGTGTATCATTTTTATGCTTCTACATAAAGAACATGGCTTATTCTCTACAAAGTGCCATCACTTGTAAGAAGATTAAGCTGAAAAGAAGACATTATGGATTACTGGACTGTTTACAATAGAACCCCATCACTCATAAGATGATTAAGAAGGAAGCAGCATTACCGTACTAGGACAAATTCTAATATGTGAGGGAATGAGGTTTAGAATGTTATCTTTTTTCATTTGTGCTCTCAGCTTCATGGACTTCTGTGAAAAAAAAATCAGCAAATTTTAAAGGTAGGCAGTGCTCACCAGTGGTCTCCAGCAACCTGGAGGAAATGGTCCCTGCTGGGGCTGGAAATACAAATTTTGAATGTTTATACCATCAGAGCCATTAAGAGGACTGCTAAGTGATATCAATAAGGTAAGGCAACAAACCTCACGGCCCAGGAAACTGGTATATATCTTGCATATCAGAGGTTCCCAGACTTTTTCTTATTGTGTATCCCCTTCCAGATCTACCAGTTGCCCATGTACCCCTACCACCATATTTTAACACTTTGCATGCCAATTATTATAATGAAAATTAAATCCACCATTACACAATTTCTTCTGTGTACTCTGCAGAGATGCCTTGCGTACCCCCAGGGGTACATGTACCACAGTCTGGGAACCCCTGTTGTATATCATTTTCTAAACACATGCACACACATGCACATCCACACATATACCCCCTATATATAAAGATAATATATAGTTAGATTTTTATTAGGAAGCTCTTTTAAAATATACTTACATCTTTTTACATGTTTGTATGGCTAGGGACAGACATTCAAAAAGCCTGAGTCAGAATTGATTTAATCTTTGCAGGTTCATCTAACCTGTGTAGATTGAACTGATTTGCAAGTGAATAGATATTCATTTTTGATTCCTGAAATGCAGGCAAATGCCTACACTGGCTCAGGCTAGAAGCCAGGGGGTGCTAGAGTGAGCCCTGGGCTGCAGGGAAGCTGTGCCGAGATGTGGGGGGAGGGTCTAGCCAGGCCCTGGTAGGCCTAAGTATGACTGGGGATGGGTTTAAACCCCCACCCTGGCCCGCAGGGACCCTAGCCTGGATGTGCCTGGAGGGGGAAGGGGGAAGCAGTCCCTGCCAGGGATCCTCATCCCCTCATCCCTGCTCATTTGCTTGCTGCTCCAGTGGCAAGAGCAGAAGCATAGCCAGACCCCAGTAGCCTGAGGGAAAGGGGTGGAGTTTAATCTCCTCATTGCAGGGAGGGCAGCATGGGCACTGATGGGCTCTGCTTGTGTACCCAGGGCTGTGGCGGCTAGGTGCTGGTAGCCTGAGGGGAAGCAGGGAGTGGTGCAGCACCGACATGGCACTGGCTCCATTCCACGCTGAAGATCCCCTCAGGCAGGGTCCGCACTGCAGCACCTGGGCTGAGTCCCTTGGAGGAGCAGCAAGTGGCGCCCAATCCTGCGGGTGGGTTTGGCCCCTGGGAGGGGGCAGGGGAGCTGTGTGGGACAAGCTGGGGCTAGAACTGCTTTCACAAGAATGTACCAAAGAAGCACCTGCAACTTGATTTTCCGTTTTGTTGCGAGAGACTGCAAACCACAAGCTAACAGCTAGAAAGTCCCAAACTTTGCAACCAATTTCACAACTATGT
>NW_017728916.1:4520284-4530065 GCF_001723895.1 Crocodylus porosus
CCCCTGCCCCAGCCATGCCCCCACTACAACTGCCCCACCCTCCAACCCCTACACTCTCCTGCTAAAGCTTGTCCACCCAAAGACCACTTCATGGCTGAGTGGGTGTAGGCCCCCTCCAGGCGCAAAGCCAAGCAGAAGGCCCAGGCACAGCTGGAGTCCTCTGAAGTGGAGGACCCTGCTCCGTCTCCCAGGACCACCACACAGAGTGAAAGAGCAGCTCATTTTTCTTGGGCCTCCCCGGCTACACCCAACACCCCACCCCCAGAAAAGATCAAATGGGTAATCCCAGTGGAGGAGGCTTCAGGGCTGCTGGCCAGTCCCGAGCAGGAGCCCATGGAGGAGACCCCCCCACTCTGCTAGTCAGAACCTGCCCCCTGAGATCGTGAGGATGAGGCTGACTCAATGGTAGGTCCAGTAGTGAAGCCCTCCCCTCCCGACAATCTGGGGGAGAAGGGGTCCTGGTGCTCATCCTGGTGAGTCCTGATGGGGAGGTCATCTTTCCCAGGACCCTGAAGCAGACACTGATGCTACCTTGGTGCCTGATGGGTCTCCTCTCCTCCTCTCCCAGGAAAACATCACCTGCAGCTTGCCCTGCATTCCCACCCCAGACTGGGTCACAGTGGGGTCCCCTGGCTGACAGGCTGGTCTTGTTGGGAACCCTGCACAGACCCCCCAGGGCTCCAGCTCTACTCTGCTATCGTGTGAGGGAACCCCAACTCCACCCTTACCCCCACCCCCATCCTGAGGGGCTGCAGAGCTCTCCCAATCCCAACCAGAGTCCAGGGTCTTAGCAGACCAGGGGATTCAGACAGTGCCTAAGGAGGCTGCTGAGCCCCAGGAGCAAAAGGAGGATACCTGAGCTACTTGCATTCTTTGACCACAAGTACACCCGATGGTCCACCAGCAAGGTGTAGCTTGCCTTGGACTACTGGGGAGATTTTGACAGCATCCTTGCCACTGTGAGGGCACTGGCTGGGGAAGGCAAAAGGCCCAAGGGCTGCAACTCCTGGATTTATAGATGGGCCTGCAGCTTCGTAGATGCCCTCTATGCTTATGAGAAGGCACCATGTGAGCCGGCAAGCTCCACACTGGGCATTAAGGTGTGCGAGGCCCCTGCCATACTGTCTACTTCACCCCCGACGCTATGAGGTTGTTTAATATTGTGACCCTCAATGTCCACAGCTGCAAGAAAGGTCTCTGGAGATGCCAGGTGCTCTCCTTCCTTCAGAAGCGGGGGTACCCCCTGGTATTCTTGCAGGAGACCCTGATGACTCCAGGTGATGAGCCTACCTGGCAGCTGGAGTGGGGAGACAAGGTCTTTTTTAGTCACCTCTCAGCCACCTCTTGCAGGGTGGCAACCCTGTTCTCCCCAGGCCCGCAGCTGGAGGTTCTCCAGGACATTGAGGTGGTGCAGAGCTGCCTGCTGCACCTCCTGGTCTGAGTGAAGGGCTGGTCCTGAACAAGTATGCCCCTGCAAAGGACCTGGAGTTGGGGGACTTCTTCTACCAGGTGGCCACTTATGTTGGCACCTTCAACACTTGCAAGTACCTGGTCCTTAGCAGGGACTTTAATGTCACCCTGGATGCATAGGACCAGTCAGGCAGGGAGCAGAACCAGGGCACCATAGGCGTCCTTGGGGAGATCCTGATGGCGTACTCCCTGGTGAATGGCTGGCACACCTGTCACCCTGACAGCCACTCTGCCTTCACCTATGTGAGGGTGGGGGAGGCGTGCCACTCCTGGTTGGACTGAATTTATATTTTATTGCCACACTTTGCCCTGGCCCACTCCTCTGGCATCCAGCCAACCCCCTTCAGTGATCACCACCTTGTCTGGGCCCAGGCCATGCTGGAGTCCAGCATCCAGGGTCAGCCTATTGGCATTTTAAAGCCAGTCTGCTGGAGGATGTGGGCTTCAAGGAGGATTTCCAAGAGTTCTGCCTAGCCTGGCACATGCAATGGGCAGCTTTCCCCTCAGCTTGGAGACGGTGGGATGTGGGGAAGGTGCACAACCAGCTCTTTTGCAGCAGCTATACTCGGGGCATACCCAACAGACAGAGGTGGTTCAGGAGCAGCTTGAGTGGGAAGTGCTGGAGCTGGAGAGGCACCTGGCCACTGACCCAACCAACCCGTCCCTCTGTGGAGACTGTCGGGAGAGGCAGGAAGAGCTTCGCATGCTGGATGACAACTACGCCCGTGGTGCGTTTGCCTGCTCACACGTCCAGCTCCTCCAGGAGATGGACCACGGCTCCCACTTCTACACCCTGGAGAGGAGGCGAGGAGTTTAACAGGGTGTATCACAGGCACGCTCCAGGCCTTTGGCTTTGGTCCCCGCTTCATGCGTGCTCTCCAGGTGCTGTACACCTCTGAAAAGTGTTTGGTCAGGCTCAACTGGACCCTGATGGAGCCCATCCCATTCAGGCAAGGGGTGTGTCAAAGTTGTCAGGCCAGCTGTACATCTCATCCTCCTGTGGAGGCAGGTGACAGGGTTGATGCTCCAGGAGCCAGGGGTGTAGCTGGTCCCGTCAGTGTACACTGATAATGTACTCCTCATGATTGAGGACTCAGGCAACCTGGTGCAGGTGGAGGCCTACCAGACAGTGTACTCAGCAGCCTTCTCTGCCTGGGTCAAGAGCTTTGGCCTGATGGTGGGTGATGGGTGGCAGGTGGGCTCAATCCCATCCATGTTCTGCAGGATCCGCTGGAGCGTGGGCTCACCACTCTACCTGGGGTCTACCGGTCACCCACAAACCCTGCAGCGACTGCTATATGGTGTCGGTAGTGGTGCAGCATGAGGCCAGCTGGGACGCGCTTTATTTCACCACTTCTAAGGGCTCCAGTATGACTGGCAGCTCCTTTGTCTGCAGGGCTTCTCCCTGCAGGACATGCGAGGGCTGCCAGATTTCACCAGGCCTGGAGGCTAGTCTCTGCTTCCAGTCCCCTGCAACACTTGTCCAGGGCACCATCCTGCTCATCAAGCCCCTCTTCTAGGACCCTCAGCTGGAGGTAATGACAGCAGAGGCACCCCAGTTGCAACAGAGGTTGATCCTGGGTGGTGTCACCTGTATCAGACACCTCCTAGACTACAATAGGTGGGCGTGGATGGACCCCACTGCATTGAGCTGGTGCATGGGTCTACCCACAATGCAGGCGACCTACCACCTAGTCCAGGAGGTAAAATCTGCCTTACTTCCTAATGCCCTTGCCTTTGTCAACCAGGTCCTATGCAATGGTGGTCCCTCCCCTGTGTCCTCCAACCCACTGGAGTTTGGCATACAGCCTTGCCTGGCCTCATGGCACTCCCTGCTCCACCACCTGAGCCGGCTGGAGGACACCAAACTGGTCCACTTCTCCACTATTCATCACTGCCTCCTCTACACACTCATGCACTGCACGATCCAGCACGCCACCCTTGCATCCCGTCCAGATACCAAGGGACGGGACCTGCTTGGTGAGGGCATAGCTAGGGCACCCCAGTGGCTGAGCCTGTACTCCACACTCATCCCATGAGCCACTGGGGACTTCAGCTAGCAGCTCCTCCATGGAGCCATCCCCACGGGCATGTATGTGGTAAGCTTCACAGACACTCCAGTCTCCTGCCTCTTCTGCAGGCAGGAGATCCTGGCTCGCATGACACTCAAGTGCTCCAGGCTGCAGCCCCTCCACCTCCAGAACCTCCCCCTGAGGTTCTGGTTGAACTTCACCCCATACCTTTTTATTCTTGTGCACCCCACCCACAGCCCCATCAAATCCAGGGACCTCCTGGTCAACGTCCTCCTGGCCCTGGCCAAGTGGGTCCTGTACATAACCAGGAAGGAGGCTCTGGGCAGGAATGCGCCCAGGGACTGCAAAGCTGCATTCCTCTCGCTCATCCATGCATGTTTCTGGTCAGAGCACCAGTAGGCAGCTCCTTGGATGCCTTTGAGGATGGTAGGTGTGGCCCAGGGGCTCTGCTCTGTGTCCCCCTCTGGACCTCTTTTTTCACATTTTGACTCTTTAACCCCCACATCACTCCTATTCTGCTTTTTCCTGAGTTGTCCAAAAAAAGAGTTGAATCTTTCACCTTTTGGTCCCACTAAGTGGGGGTTATTAGTTAACATGGACCTTAAGGCCCACCCATCTAATTGAAAGATACAAACAGACAGGAGCTTCTGAGGCCTGGCCAGTTGGTATTTGGGGACACTAGCCCCCTGTGTCAACTGGACTGATGAAGCAGCCCTAACCTAGAGTGGACCCTGAACCTTCTACCCACTGCAGCAGTCTGGCAATGGAGGCTGCTGTCTGGTTGTGACCTGCTGCCACCTGAAACAGCATCCAGCCCTTTCAGTGGCAATGTGTAGGGGGTACATACCCTGAGAGCATGGGTGCACTCCCTGATGCCCACACTCGCTGCTTAGGCAATGGGGAGGGGGGCAAGCAGGAAGGCTGGTGCCCACCCTGCAAGCACCAGCTGATCACTGCACACACCGAGGCTGCTTTCAGGAGTGGCTACGGCCACTTCTGGAAGTGGCTGCAGCAATCAGCCAGCACTTGCTCTCAGAAGTGGCCGCAGCCACTCCTGGAAGCAGCTGCCACGAGTGCAATGATCGGCTGTAGCAATCGGCCCTTGTGAGATCACCTGGGTGACCCGTCCCACACCTCCCCAGTCCACAGGATCACCCATGGGGGATGCCCCCCAGTCGGCGGGACTGGTCACAGGGGGGCACATGCTCCCCCTGACTAAGGCAGAACCAGTCATCCATGACCCCTTTGAACCTGTAGCCCCATGGCTGCATACCTGACAGACCCAGATGGGGACCACATGGACACCTGGGCTGGGGTACAGGCACTGCAGCAGAGCCATCTGCATCTCTGGGCCAGATGCCAGTGAGTTGTGGCTGCACAGTTGGCCTTCAGGTAGCACTGCTATCATGTCTTTTGGTATCCCCCCTTTGCCTTCTGAGCAGCTATCACCCAGAAAATGTGCTCCTTGCAGTGGAGCACTTTGAAATGTCGATGCATGTCCTCCTGGCCCCAAATGGGCAGGAGGTCAGTCGCCTCATCTGCCCTCCAGCTGGATCCCCAATACTGGCCCTGAGCAGGCTTCTCTGCACAGGCCCTGCCACTTGCCTCACTAGCAGAGATCCTGCTGTTCTCTGTGTAACCCGGGCGGTACTCTTGTTCTGCTTCTTCATCTGATAGAGGTAGTTCAGGCTCACCAGCAAATGCCTCTGCTGCAAGATTGTCCTGAAGTACCACCTTGGACCTCGCTGTCTTGCATCCTCTTTTCCCTGCTCCCGGTGGTCTCCAGCTAGGACCTTCTCCTGCTTCTGAATTCTCCTCAGAGGCTTTCCTCCTAGTGTGACTAGGGTAGCATTGTGCGGCACCTCCACTTTTCCTTGCCCCTCTCAAACTGCATGCCTGGGCTATAGCAGTCAGAAGCTCCGGCCAGTCACATCCCAGAATCATCAGGTAGGGGAAGTGCTCAGCCACTCTGACCAGCATTCGGTGTATTGTCTCTCCCAATTGCAGAGTAACCCACACTCAGTCTTGTCTTTGGGCCTCCCTACACAAATATTGAGTGGTTGTCTGATCCGCCACTTCATCACACACAATATTGCGGAGAGAGGGAACCCGAATCCAACATAGCCTGTATCTTTTGTCCCTCAAGCCTCACATCTACCCTCAGTGCGGGCCATTTCTCTCCTGGATCAGGGTAAACCCTGGCACCGTACCCACAAATACCTGGGGGGGGCTTGGTTTGTCGGTATGTCCCTCACCATCTTTTCTAGCAATGCCTGTTGTCTTTCTGCTTGTTTCTGCAGACGCTGGACCACTTGACACAAGTTCCAATACCTGTTGTTGTGCCCCTAAATCCAAGGCTTAGCTCTGTCCCATCTTTCCCACCTTCTTCTTGGACCCAAGGGTTCTTTCTTTCATTTGGGTGAACCATCATCTTAGGGTACACGTTACCGTGGGAAGCTTCCCGGCCAATGCACTAATGTAGCAGGTTGTCCTCCCCAACGCCATCTTCCTTGTTATACGCGCCTTATGTGGGGTGCCCTTGCAGTCCCGTTTAAGATACTTGTGTCTCGCTCTCTACTCACCTGCCACATCTCGATGGAAATTATTTTACTGATGTTCTTGTAAGTGGGAGACTGCCTATTGTATTTTGTATGTTGGGATCTGTTGTCTCCATGGGCCTTGACCTCAGTCTTTCTCTAGCTAGGCCTCCCTGTCTAAACCCACCATACAGGGTTTGACTCCAAGGCTCAAGCCTTTTTTCCTTGTCTTGAGGCTCATGGCCCTTTTTTCTGCTCTCATCTAGAACACAGCCTCCCTGGCCTAGAGCCCTGGCCACCAGCTCTACAGCCAGGGGGTTGCAAGTTTAAGGCCAGGGAACAACCTTGTATTCATGTTGTCTCGGCCCAAAAAAACCCCAACAGGTGCACCAGACCACCATGGGCTTTTAGGACCACACCCTCTGATGCCAGGGTCAGTGCACCCCAAAATCCTGTGCCTACACTGGTGCTGGGGCCCATGTACCCCAAATACTCTGCCCACACTGGCACTGGTCCCCACACTAGTGGAGTCCCTATGAGGCCACCTCCTCCTCACCCAAACCTCCGGTGTTACTCGATAACATAAAATATGAACAGTCCTGTCGATAGACTATAACTGCCACCAAGACAATGCAATTAAAGAAGGCAGCATGCCAGCTTACAATTTCTCAGGGGTTTATGCTTCTGCTCTCCCACCGTCTGCTACAGTCCTTATTCTGTGGATTGCTGCTGCTTCTCCAGGAGTCCTCAGTAGTTCCCCTCCTGCAGCCACTGGACCTCTCCCCAGGGAGCCCTGGGACATGCTGCTGGCCACTACTGCTGCCCAGCTCAGGATTTTTATAGTCTGGTCTGCCCCCTTCCCGTCAGCTGACTAGCAGGCCAGGCTCAGTTTTTAACGCCCCCTCCCTTACCAGCACACTGCCCAGAAAGTTCTGGCTTTAAAGGGGCTGACCTGCCTTCTAGTAACAGGGCTGGGGTTCCCTGTTACACTCCCCCATCTGGCTTTGTGAAGTGCCTACAGCTGGGAGAGCCAGGGGCTATAACTGCCCATAGTGAAGTGCAAGAACCCTGCAGAAGCTCATGTGGGATAACTCAGCCCCCACAAGTCCTCATAATTGGCGTGAACCCTGGAGCTGTAGTTTTCCTCTCCCAGGCAGCACTCTAGCTTTGTCTGTTCTGTTATTAACTGTTCTCACCATGGTTCTTCCTCTTAAATGTCCAGTTCCACTTTGAATCTTGCTATTTTCTTGGCTTTGGTGACCTCCTGTGGCAGGGAGTTCCACAAGCTGCACGTAAGTTGTGTAAAGACTTGCTTTTCTTGTTTCGTATTTGTCACCTTTAAATTTCACTGAACTTCTCCTTTTTCATATTATGGAGCAGGGAGCACAGAAGCCCCCAGTGTCCTGTCTCCAGCCTGTGTGTTGGTTTGCACATCTTACCATGGTCTCTCATCTAACAGCTTTCCCAGACAGAAAGTCCCCTGACCTTTGCCCTCTTCATACAATTTTTTTTTCCAGGGCTCTGCTCACCTTTGGCTGAGTCGGTCCAGTGCTGTGGTCTCCTTCCTGCAATAGGATGACAAGCTGTGCACTTAGCAGACAGAGAAGCTCACAGCAGTACAATATTCTCCTTGTCCTTTTACATCCTAACACCTTGTTTGCAGGTTTGGATGAAGCTGTACATGACACAGAGGTCATTATGGGGCTGCCCAGGTCTGCTCCCTGACTTAGACCCTGACTTAGATCTGTGAGGGGCCCAGATGGAACCTATTGCTATTTAAATATCAGCATCTTGCACTCTCTGGGCATTCACTTTACACAGGTGTAAGTGCTGCAGCAGAGAGGATCGGGCCCTTACAGCAAATCTTACCATGCTGGCAGTGTCTTAGGCTTTCTGGACTGCCCACCTTCTGATTCCACTAGCCAATTGCCCATCAAGAATGATGGCGGGGGAGGACAGAGCCCCGGGCTCCTCCCCGTCCAGGCTCACCCCCCCTTCCCTCCTGCTGCTTGGGGTCCAGGCACACTTCCCCCCTCCCCAGATTCTGGGCTGGGATTATAGATAGAAATTCTTCTTGGGCCATGCCACGCCATGCCTCTGTGGCACTGGGGGACTGTCCTGAACATCTCTGACCACAGACTTGCCTGGCCCAAAGCACAGTTTGGCTTTACCAGGGTGTCAACTAACAGTATACGGACCCAAATAAGGAACTGGGATTTGAGCTGGAATTATACATAGAAATCCTTCTTCGGCCACCACAGACCATGTCTTTGTGCCACCAGGAGACACTTATGGACATCTCTGACCAGAGTGTTGCCCAGCCCAGAGCATGGTTTCTTCATCCATGCTGCTAACTGCAGCCCCCATGCCCACTGCACTACGTATAATGGCTTGAATAAGGAATTTATTTTGGACTGGGATTAGCGATAGAAATTCTTCTTAAGCCACCCCATGCCATGCCTCTGTGGCACTGGGGGACTCTTCTGGACACCCTTGACCATGTTTTTTTCTGGTCCAAAGAATTCTTTGGCCATGCCAGGCACCAATTTACTCGCCATCCGCATGTGCTATTTACATTGCTACCAATAAGAAGCTCTCCTTCTGCTGGGTTCATGGGGCAAAACCCTCATGAAATCATCCCAAAACATGTCCCCACCACCAAGGAGCATCCTGAAGAAATCTGGGCATATTCCTGCTCAACACAATGCTCGCTTTTTGAGTGTAAGCCTGCCAGATGACACCCAACCTTTAAAACCTTTTTGTTGCCGTTCCACCAGGAACTGGGTGGCAGGATGAATGGCTGCATGTATATATAGGGCACCAGTAACGGACCTCTGCTCCGATGCATGCTATTTAGCATGCCAGTCTGCTGAACCATGATAATTAGTGCACTCCAGCAGCCTCTGTGTCGTGTCTACTCACTGTGCCTGTTTCAAAATGGCAGAAGCAGCGCTTTAACTAAAGCTTTTTGAACCAGCTTTGTTAAAGCACTCTCACCACCATTTTGAAGCACGGGATGCTGAATACATGTGACACTGCGGGTGCTTTAATTACAGGGGCTCTCAGAACCATTCTATTCAAAGCACCTCTCTCCCCACCTCATAGGATGTGTATAGAGGCCCCTAGGGATTTTTCAATAGCGTTTCACATTTACCTCCAGCTGCCACCCAGAAACTTGGTAAAAAGGTTAAAAATGGGTGTTGTAACTTAAAGCAACCTGCTCACTCACTAGCAAATGTTAAATTAAAACAAGTTTATTACAAGGAAAAAGGTGAACAGCGGTACTCCCTAAGCAAAACCTTAACTATTAACCTTTAGCTGTAGCTCAAAATGGATCACAGTCACAGTCAGTGGCAAACCAACCTGGGGAGCTCCCTCCTAGCCAAGTCACTTTGGAAGAAAGTCTCACCCACAGCTGCCATCTAGGGACTCTACCACTTGCGGTCCAAAAGAAATTTCTTATTTGAGCCAGTATACTTAGTGCAGTGGGCATGGAGGGCTGCCAGTTAGCAGCCTGGCATAAAGAAACCGCACTCTGGGCTGGGCAAGACTCTGGTCAGGAGTGTCTAGGAGAGTCCCCTGGTGCCACAGAAGCATGGTGTGGGTGACCCAAAAAGGATTTGCAATCATAATCTCAGGCCAAAACCCAGTTCCTTATTCAAGCTGTTATACTTAGTACTAGCAAATTGCCCATCAAGAATGATGTGGGGGGAGAACTGCAGGTATGGAGCCCCACAACTG
>NW_017728916.1:4530348-4534285 GCF_001723895.1 Crocodylus porosus
CCCCTCCCCTCCCTCTCTCCCTACCTGTCTCCCCATCCCTGCCAGTTGTTCTGGGGGGCATCCAGGATAGGGGGCCACCATGATCCCCAGTGGCATGTTCCCCACCGTCAAAATTCCCTGGCAGCGATGCAAACTTGGGCCCACGTAGCATGTGTTGCCCCACCAATCGCCACACACCCTCTTGGGGGCACATGTGCAGTTGGCTAGAAGCATTAGGGATGGACAGACAGACTTACAGACAGACACAGACAGACAGACTAAGCCTTTTATTATATTACTGGG
Source organism: Crocodylus porosus (assembly GCF_001723895.1). Lineage (NCBI taxonomy): Eukaryota > Metazoa > Chordata > Crocodylia > Crocodylidae > Crocodylus > Crocodylus porosus. The sequence goes on from NW_017728916.1 coordinate 4,530,631, forward strand.
CATGGGGGGCTGCAGTTAGCAGCATGGCATGAAGAAACTGCGCTCTGGGCCAGGCAAGACTCTGGTCAGGGATGTCCAGGGGAGTCCACTAGTGCCACAGAGACATGACATGGGGTGGCTCAAGAAGGATTTGTAGCTAGAATCCCAGCCTAAAATCCAGTTCCTTATTTGGGTCTATATACCTCGCACAGCAGCTGGGATGCTGTCTTTCACAGCCAAAGAAATGGCACTTTGGGCTGGGCAAATCTCTGGCCAGGCATGTCCAGGACAGTCCCCCCCATGGGACAGAGACATGTTCTGGGGTGGCTCAAGAAGGATTTCTAGCTATAATCCCAGCCCAAAATCCAGTTCCGTATTCAGATCCATATACTTTGCACTGTGGCTGGGCTGCTTTCAGTAGTCAGCCTGGCACAGCCAAACCGCACTTTGGGTCAGGCAAGTCTGTGGTCAGAGATGTCCAAGAGAGTCCCCCAATGCCACAGAGGCATGGGGTGGCCCAAGAAGGATTTCTATCTATAATTCCAGCCCAAAATCCAGCTATTTGGGTCCATGTATTTAGCACAGTGGCTGGGGTGCTGTAGCTGGCAGCCTGGCGTGGCCAAACTGCCCTTTAGGCCAGGCAAGTCTCCCGTCAGAGATGTGCAGTAGAGTCCCCTGGTGGCACAGAGGTGTGGTCTGGGGTGCCCCAAGAAGGATTTCTGTGTATAATCCCAGCCCAAAATCCAGTTCTTCATTTGGGTCCAGATACTTAGCACAGTGGCTGGGGCACTGTTAACTGTCATCCTGGCACGCCCAAACTGTGTTTTGGGCTGGGCAAGTCAGTGGTCAGAGAAGTCCAGGAGTGTCCCCCAGTGGCACAGAGGTGTGCCATGGGGTGGCCCAAAGAGGATTTCTAGCTATAATCTCAGCTCAAAAGCCAATTCCTTATTCTAGCTTCTATTGGGTCTAAATTATCTTTGAAAAAGGAACCAGGAACCAGGAATAAGGAGCTGGGAGTAAGGAATACAGAACCAGGAATAAGCAACCAATTTCAGCCTCATAAACCCCATTTAATACAGTGGGCATGGGGGCGCTGTCAGTTGGCAGCGTAGCATGGCCAAACTGTGCTTTGGGCTGAGCAAGTCTCTGGTCAGAGATGTCCAGGACAGTCCCTCAGTGCCACAGAGACATGACGTGGGGTGGCCCAAGAATTTCTATTGATAATCCCAGCCCAAAATCCAGTTCCTTATTCAGGTCCATATATTTAGCACAGTGGCTGGCTGCAGTGGTGTCTTTTGACAGCCTGGTGCGACCAAACGACACTTTGTACCAGGCAAGTCTCTGGTCTGACATGTGCAGGAGAGTCCCCCGGTGGCACAGAGACCTGCTCTGGAGTGGGCCAAGAAGGATTTCTAGCTATAATCCCAGCCCAAAATCCAGTTTCTTATTTGGGTCCATGCATTTAGCACAATGGCTGGGATGCTGTTAGTTGGCACCCTGACATGGCCAAACCGTGCTTTGGGCCAGACAAGTCTGTGGTCAGAGATGTCCATGACAGTCCCCCAGTGCCACAGAGACATGGTCTGTGGTGGTCCAGGAAGGATTTCTGGGTATAATTCCAGGCCAAAATCCAGTTCCTTATTTAGCTCCATATATTTAGCACAGTGGCTGGGGTGCTGTCAGTTGGCAGCCTGGCATGGCTAAACCGTGTTTTGGCCAGGCAGGACTCTGATCAGATGCATTGGGTAGAGTCCCCTGGTGGCACAGAGGTATTTTGATGGGTGGCCCAAGCAGAATTTATAGGCATAATCCCAGCCCAAAAACCAGTTCCTGATTCAAGCCATTATAGTATAGTAGGCATGGGGCAGCCTGGCATGGCCAAATTGTGCTTTAGGTTGGGCAGGACTGTGGTCAGTGTTCTTTGGGACTGTCCCCCAGTGCCATCAACAGGCAGTCTGGGGTGGCCCAAGAAGTATTTTGTCCCATAATCCCATCCTAATTTGACCTTCATTTAGTGCTCTGTACTTGATATGGGATATTATTTTACATATTAATTAGTACATATGCATTGCTAATGAAATTCTCTCTCTTTAGCATGTGTAATTCATTAATAACAAGCTTCTATTGGGTCTAAATTATCTTTGAAAAAGGAACCAGGAACCAGGAATAAGGAGCTGGGAATAAGGAATAGAGAACCAGGAATAAGCAACCAATTTCAGCCTCATAAACCCCAGGCACTTCTGCCCTACCATGCATTGCCAAACAGCCATGAGAGTTACCCAGTTATGATTCTAACCTCTGCAGTCCCTGTGCACACACAGTACAGGTGGAGCAACGTGCAGCCACAGCTGAAGATGCACTCTGTGGCTGCAAACCAACAGTCATGCAAAGGGAAGCTACCTTGAGCACTGCTTCTGAAAGGGAACCAGGGGGTGGAGTTCTGCAGTGCAGCCTGGGATGTAGCTGAGAGCACTCTGCAGCAGGAACTAGGCCCAGTGACTGCCCACAGGGAGGTAGCATACCTAGGATCTAAGCTGGCCTGGGGGAGATGCCAAAGGAGAACACAATGAATGCCCAGCACAGCCCTCAGACATTGTGATTTCTTGTCTCTTCTCTCCTTGTAGCTCAGAAACTGAAGTTCCTATAGTGTCCGTCCCCTGCCACTGCCCCCACCTTTCCAGTTCACAGGAGAGCAAGGATGGCAAAGGTAAGGAGAGGGTACTGCTGCCTGGATGGGGCAGACTGGCTATGGTGGGCTGCAGCAAACAGCAGGAGCATGACAGGGAGCAGCAGTACTTGGCTCCACAACTGGGGGAAGCACAAATCAGGAGGCAAACTTGGCTGGCCTATGCCAATGAGACATTCCCCTCCTGGCTAATTCATTGGCCTGCTCTGACTCTGGACAAGAGCCATGCTACTGCCCCCCCCCCCCCCAGATGGGTACATGGCAGCAACAGGCTGGACCTGCCTCAGAAAGGACAGATCAGCAGGTGTCATCCTGGCAGGGCCCTGCAGGCAGCTGGGGAGGGGGAAATGGGAGAGGCAGGGGGGCTCCTGGGGTGGCCATGAGAAGGCATCTGAGCTCCACAGTGCAGCAAGTGAGATCAGCGGCTGTATGTCCTTGGGCTGTGTCCAGGCATGAAGCCAGACTGAGCCACAGCTCCCGGTGGAAGTGCAGCACTTGGCCTGTGCTTTTAAGTCAGCCAGAACCTAGGCCGGAGATTAAATGATACCTCACTGCTCCTCTCAGGTCAAGGGCCCTTAGCTAGTGGCTCAGGCCCTCTGCAGGCTTAAGGGCATGTGATACCTGTTCCTCCTGCAAGTGTGTTCACTTCTGGGGAGTGTTTCCTTTTAATCTGAGGCCAGGAGGCTATTTTTAGGAAGCCAAGAATCTGGAGCTCCTTTACCCAGCAGTGCTGGGCGCTGCGGTGCCACGTGCCGCCCGAGCCTGGGGCTGCCTGCCCCGTACCACGCCCAAGGCCAGCAGCAAGGGCCCCTGCCCTTTCCCGGGCCTTAGAACCAGCCACAGCAACGCGGTGCAGAAGCCGCCAGGCCGGCGAGAGCCGGGCCAGGGCCGCCTGCACGGAGGGCTAGCTAGTCCGCCACCACCGCCCCCTCCAGGCAGCGCTCCTGCGGGCCCCGGATGCCGGCGGGCGGCGGGCGCGGCCCCAGCCCG
>NW_017728916.1:4534549-4547539 GCF_001723895.1 Crocodylus porosus
CCGCCGGCGGGGCTGCGGCGTCCCCCCGCGATCATGCGACAGGGCGCTGGACCCTTATGCAGCGCCGCACCAGCCGGCCCAGCAGCCCTGGCTCGCCTGCTCTGCGCCGCCCCCGGCAGCGGTAGCAGGGCACGGGGGCGCTGCTTGAGGGAGCAGGAGGCAGGGGTGGCACCGGAAGGAGCTCGAGGGCACCTCACCCTTTTCCAGTGCCCCTCCTTGCAGCACCTGTGGCTCAGGCTCAGCATCAGAGGGCAGAGCAGCAGCAGCACACCTGAGGCAGCACTAGGCAGCTGTGCCCGATGCCCAGAGCAGTGCCAGCAGCTGCAGTGCAGGTGGCAGCAGTGCAGTTCTGGCTATTTTTACACTCTCCCCTCTCCCCAAAGGCAGCAGCCAGTGGGTAGTAAAGGCATGTGGGTGTGGCGGGAGGGAAGAATGTTGCCTCCTTTTCTTGCTGCCGAGTCCAATCAACATGTCATTAAAAAAGGTGACATCTCCCCCTTGCTCTCCATGCTGTTTACCACCCAGGATGCCTCTGCTGGGTGCTGACCGTGAATGTTTCTCCTCTTCCCTTCCAAACAGCTTGAGTGTTAGATCAGCTCTCACTATCCCCCTCCTCTTTCCCATCACAAACCCAGGGGAGAGGCCTTTTCTGAGCAAGAAGTCTGCCTCTCAGGTGCAGCTCCAGTACGCCAGAGGACACTGGCAACATCCCGTCCTTCAGAAGCACAAAACAAGTCATCCCCATGCCAGCATCACTCCCTGAGAGCCAATGCTTCCCCATTGCGAAGGGTTGCTTATGCTTTGCAAAAGAAGAGGCGTGAGGCAGGGGACCTGATGCAGGTTTTTCTGTACATAAGTGTTTTTGACACCACAGCCTGTTGCTTATAATAAAACAGAAATCAGAAAGAGCAGCCAGAATACACACCCAAAGGCAAAATCCCTTGGCTTAAAAAAAGGAGCTGTCTGTTCCCAAGGATGGGGAGGCAGACAGCCAGGGGGTCCAAGGGGTGGGGCTACAACTGCCCTGGCTGGGAAGAAACACAACACAAAGAAAAAAAATTCACCCAACATTCCCACTGCTGGGCAGAGGAGAGCCAGAAAACAGATTGTCCAGTCCTTAGAGTCCTTGTTAGCACCTGTACAATAAAACTGTACCATCTACAAACAGCGGCGCAGCCCTGCTCCGCTCCTGTCGGGGGCAGGCACCTGCCACCTCCAGCCAGCTCTCTCCAGTAGAACTGCTCCTATAAAACAGAAGAAAGGGATGTGTGCAGGGTGGGAATGTAAGGGCGTTTGGTGCAGACACATCACATGGGGAGGACATGGGCCATCTGCGTGTAGGCTACAAGGATAGAAAGTGTCTGGAGTCCCCCCTGCCTTGGGCTTAGGAGCTGCTCAGAATCCTGGGCTGCAGCTGGCTCTTGTAAAGCAGCTCAAGGGAATCCAGAGACAAGTGGCATGAGTGAAACGTATGAACCAGCCTGGGGGGTGGTTGGGGAAGCCTGAAACATGGGGGTGAGGAGGGGAAAGCATGGCTCTCAGCTGGCCTCATTGATGAACGGCCCCAGCAGAAGCCAGCTCCAAAACTGGTGGGGGGAGGGGTGGCAGCCCACAAGACCCATCGCTCAACTTGGTGTCAGTTGTGAGAGCTGGTCCCTTCAAAAGCATGACTTGCCAGGTCTGTAGTCTGGGAGGTATCTGCTCTTAGAAGAGCAGGATCGTCTGGGAGTGTTGGGGGGGGGGGGCTGGGATGGGATCTGAGAAGCCCTCTTCCCATAGCCCAGGGCTCACATCATCACAGTGATACAGACTCAGCAGAAACAAAGAAAACATTACAAATTAAATACTAATTAAATAAATACTATGGAAGACATTGGGAAGGGAAGGGCAGACAGAAAGAGAGATGGTTCCATTGGGCAGGGTGGGTTGGGGCAGGGCTGGGCAGAAGCACCCACTACCACTCACTTCAGTAGAGCCTGTAGCTGGTTATCTAGCCAGAAACCCAGCTAGTACAGCCCAGTGGGTGGGGCCCAGCTGCTTGCCCTAGCTGGAAGGGGCTAGCAGAGAGCTGCATTTGCTGCTGCTGCTCATCACAAAGGGACCCAGGGAAATCCTTGGAGATCAGTGGCATCTCTCCCCATTTACAGCTTAGGCGCCAGAAGGAAAGGAAAATGAATTGGCCAAAGACTCCGAGTCCCTGCTGCTGGCATTGAGAAGGCTGCTTCCCACTGGTCCATATTATTGCCTCATGATGCAGTCTAATGCAGGGAAAGATTCATTCCCCGTCAGCTGCTCCAGGCCTGGTACTCCAACACCGAGCCCAACAGCTGCAGCAGCTCAGGCTCATATCGCACCAGCTCCACTGTCTCTGCAGCGCCCTGAGCAAGTGGCTCTGGGGTCTCCTGCAACTCTTCCTGGGCCAGCACCTGGCTGAGGGACACCTGCCGCTGGAACTCCAGCTTGGGCAGGGTGGCGATTTCAAAGTGCGGGAAGCGAGCCTGAAAGATGCGGGAAGAAAGCTTCAGCCTCTTGAGAACATCAGAGAAGAGAAACCAGTTGCAGGGCCTGTAAGGGCAGGAAGAGACAGGTTAAAAGAACGAATTCCACACCCTCACTTTCAGCCCCGACAATGTCAGGGCCTAGGCTTTCTGGCTTGGAAAGCTAGGCCTGGCCTCAACCCCATGGGTGTAGCCCTCCACAGGTACAAGAAGCCACTAGCTAAGCTACCTGTGTGCAGGTACGCTTTGTAACCAAATACCCTTGGGGCAGTCACATGCCAGCCCATGTCCCATCATGCCTCCCTGCTACAGGCAAACCTAGAGAATCCAAAAAGGAAAAGGGCAAATACCCCAAGTCCCACCTTCCTGGTGCTACCAAAACTGTTCCCTGCTCATCTTCATATCCATATGTCCTCACTCCCTCCTTCACTCCCAGGGTCCAGTACCCACCTCACCCTTCCCCAGAAAGGAGGAGTTCACTGCACACTCCCATGTCACAAAGCTCCTTGGTTTTCATGGAGTTGGGACTTGCTGCTTCTGCATTCACCTGATAAAGAAACTGCAGCCTCCCCGAACAGATCATCTATAACAGGTTCTCTCTCTGTACAAGCCATTGGCAGTACTGGGAAAACACTGCACTGAAAGGATGAAACTTACAAGTCAGAAGCCCAAGATTCTGGTGACCAAATTCCACAGAACAGCTCCCTGCCTGGAGTGCCTCACACACTCCTTCAGCTGCTCAGCAAGCTCTGGGCATTTGGTCCCTGCAGTTAGCCAGAGCCTCCAAGATTCCTCTTTCAGGAGTTGCAGTGTCCCTCCCCAGTGGGCCCTTTTGGTTAATTCTTATTGATGCTCCCTATGAAATCATGAGTGATCAAGAATCCAGAAGCCTGAGACAGCAAATCTTGTTAGCTAGCAGTGGCTGTCCCCAGATTTCATCAGCTTCTCATGGTACTTTCCTTTGCTAACCACTATGCAGGCTGAGGCTCAGTCAAGGCCCTTCCCAAACTGTTACTGACTGTTTTACCCTATATGCATTTGATAAATAATGTCTGAAGCAGTTGCCAAAGATCAGTGGGGCTTGTGCCCTTTGTGGTTTGTTTATGATGCATCAGCAGAGCCTAAAATGTCTCCCTCTTCCCCACGCATGGGTTTTTATTTCTGCTTTCTTTTAAACATGAGCAATTAAGAACTGTTAAGGCAGAACGGCATTAGGATGACAGAAGAATGAGCAAAACAGTAAAGTTACAAAACTTCAGAAACTGAAAGTTGAAAAACTGAAAATGAGGTATTTTTTACTTTTGTAATAATAATGATGATAATAAAAATCACACCATAATTAAACAGGTTTAGAAGCTGGTTTATTCTAATCCTTGCAAACCTCAAGCATGGACACTCAAGCTAAGGCCTTAGGCCTCAGATCAACATCAAGAGTGTCTATACCTGAGGCCTTCAGCATTCAGCTATTTCAGAGCTCAACTCATTCTAGTAATTGATACAACCTGTTGTGTGCAGAAAGGCCTAAAGCAAAGAAAAAAGAACATAAATCCCCCACATTCCAGCCCTTCCTTTACCTTATAAAGTAAGTGGACATCACAGCAGGAGAGGCCTAATTTTTTTTAAATCTCCTTTTCAGGTCAGTGCTAATTAAAAATCAAAGAAAAACAAGCAACAGTTCTACAGCATCTCATTCAGGCACTGCAAATGGATGGAGCCTTGGAGTATCTCATTCCCAGCTTCTGCCCCAATCTGGGGTCCAAAATGAGTGTGCTGCATGTGTCAGATTTACTTGCATCCAAACTTCCAATATCAGCTTTTGCAAGTGGAAGTTACACATTAAACGTGGCCACTTGTAAGTGTTCCTGCATCAGCAGTAACCCACAGGGTAATGGCCCACGCAGTGGGATTTGGAGTTGAAGTATTTTTCTACACAACCATCTATCCTATTCATGAATGTATGCCCATTCAAGCAGCTAGGAATGTGTAAGTGTGCAAAGATTTGCATTCTTCTAAGGAGGAGGGAAGAGGAGTGCTCATTTCTACATTCTTAATCTTTCATGTCTTTTTTTCAGTTTAAGCAAAACAGGCCTCCTGCTGGCAGTCAGAGAATGTTTCAGTGGAGTTCTTTTCACCACCACCAATGGGTTGAGAATATCAAAGTGTTCTACATTATGTTGTGATTCTTCAGTCAAGGAGAACTTACTGCTGAACAAGAATTCAGTGGCCTGACTATCTCATTCATCTCAGTGGGGCACAATCACAACCAAAACTTAAAATGATGGCCAACACTCACCTTGTCAGTAAATTTAATATTGATAATTTTAATAGACACCCACCCAGCTAATGTGCTTAGCCCAGTCTCAGACTATCTTTCCCAGTGCTACAAGCTACCATCAATGCTTTCTAGCCATCTCTGATGACTTTGAAGTCCAGTTGTTTGACAAGTGCACAAGTGATGATGAAGAGACTCGAGGACTCATGCTGCAAAATTTTGTCTAGTTTGCCACAGACAGACAGGACCTTGACTATAAAAGATACCTAGTTGCATCTATAACTAAGAAGCCATCACTGACCCCAGAGTTGGTGCTGTCTGTGGTGCACAAGTCCCCTCCACAAACTTTTAGGTGATACATTGGCTGCATTTTACAGAGGGAGAAACAGAAGCTAAGTGTTCAGAGGCCTGGTTTGCACTAGAATGCTTTGCCTCCCCTCCCCCATGGCTACCAATAGGGCAGCTCCAAGTTTACCGTCAGTTCTGGCACTCCCACCAATGGAGCAAGCACTGTGTTTGTAGCTCTGAGTGTAATTAGAATGTGAGGTACTTAAGGAGGAAAAAAAGCAGCAGCCCAGCGTGGTGTCTGCATAATTGTTGCTGGTACAACCACAGTTGGACACAAACAGTGACAAGTGCCACAACAGAGGGAATACCAAGGACAAGTTTCCTGGTGTATGCAAGGTGTATACTGCTGTTTGGCAAAAGTTGAAGACGGAAACTCAAAACCACCGTGAATTTTGGTCTTACTGGCATCATTCATTCTTTTATAAACCCCTGCCTTATTTCCTTTCTAAATCATATAGTGTACACCTTTTGATTCTCTTGTATGGAATTCTTCCATTTCACATGACTGAGCTTTTTCTCTGTTCTTGCCTTGGTTTTTTCAACCTCGACAATGCCCCTCTGGAGAGCAGGGAACCAAACTTAAAGACCCAAACTGGATAAATAAACACAGCCTCTGTGCCAGGGGTGAGCAATTATTTTGGGTGGAGAGCCATTTAACAAGTTCTGGTGAGCTGTTGAGGGCCACACACACACAATCTTTTAGAAGGTATCATTTTAGCAAATTCTGGATAAAAAAACAAATCATATACTATCAAACATCTCTTACAATATATTTTAATTTTATTTCCAAAAATATTTTTGTCCTGATTTATGTTTTTTATAGTAGTGTATATAGAGGTGATTGCATAACAGCTCAAAATAAAATCTTACTCTTGTATATCGTGTGTGGCAAGGTGGGGTTGGTGTGCGGGCAGGTGCTAGGTCCTGGGGGCAGCTGGGGATGGAGAGGCAGGGGGCATGTGCAACAAAGCTTGCCAGGTGGTGCAGGTGCAGTCTGCCCTCTCCCCTTCCATCCAGCCCACAGCTGCCCCCCTGGTACTCTGCATGGGCCTGAGCCCCGCCTGCTCCCACCTGGGGCAGCCTGCACTGTGCTCCTACCCATGCCCACCAACCTCAGTCAGCACACACAGCTTTCCACTGGGATTGCTCCCAGTGTGGGTGCAGCTGCCCAGGTATTGCTTGGCTTCCCCCGCCTCCAGCAGCTCTTCCTCCTTCTCCACCTCCTACGCTGCTCCAGGTGGAGAGGAAGCTGCAGCTGGGCAGATCCTGCCCAAGTGTGCAGAGTGCCAGCTCCAGCTCCCAGCTGCCTTCCACCTGTTTGGGAGCCCACAGGTGGCTGCTCATTGTGCCAAGTGGGCAGAGTGGGTGGAAAGCAGCTGGGAGCAGGAGCCCCAGGTGCTGGGGCTGGAGCCACCTGGCTGCAGCTTCCCCGTCACCTGGAGCAGTGCAGCAGGGGCAGGGGAAGAGCTGCTGGAGGCAGAAGAAACTGAGCAGTACCCATGCAGCTGCAGCCACACGGAGAGCAGCCCTGCCTGGAAGCTGTGTAGTCTAGCCAGGGCTGCAGGACTGATGGGTGTTTGGTGCAGGCTTTCCCAAACAGGAGCAGGCAGGGCTTGGCCCCATATGGAATGTCCCAGGCTGAATCCAATCAGTTGGGTGGGGGGGGAGCTGCTCACCTGTGGGCCAGATCTAGCCCGCAGACCATATTTTGCCCACTCCTGCTCTACAGTAATCTCCACCCAATACTTAAGGATGCCTGAACACTTATTTGCTTCTTTGATTTTGGGTTTACAATGCTGACATTTCCTCACGTCCATTTCCATAATGGAATAGCCCAGTACTATGCACCTTTATGAGACAGTACTTCAGTGGACAGTGCACCAGAATGGAAACCAAAAGACTTGAATTCTATTTCTGGCTCTGCCACTGACACACCAGGGGCAACTCTCCATTCCTCTACCTCCTTATCTGTAAAACAGAGATTAGGCATTTCCCCCAGTCAAGCACTCTGATATCTACAATGAAAAATGCAAAGTAAGTACAGTATATCAGCTATCTCTATTGTGTTTCTATAGTGCTTGCCTTGGCTCTCAGATGCACTCAAGCACGCATCATCCATTGCTCAGTATATGGACATCCCATGTACCCTGCCTACTGTTCTCTCTGCCCCCTTAGAGGGCAGAATGGGGTATTCTTGCCCTCTCAGCTAACCAGCCAGGTGCATGTTCTCTGTTTCACTGACTCCCCCATTTCTCAATTAGATCAACTTCCCCAACCCTGGCTAGAAGGCCAGTGGTTAATATTTTTAAACTTTAGAAAATGGCAGCTCTTAGTTTCCATTCTCTTTTTGAGATAGCAAAGTGATTCTTGTGTTGTAAAGACCTCTGAAAGACCAAAAAGCAGGTCAAAATGGTACCTAAACTATAGATTCCTATTTGAAATCTCTGGGTTTGTCTTGTGAAGCACATGCAAGTGTTTACACACCTAGCAGTACTAATATGGCATAACAATTGCAGCACCCTGGTTGAGAATCTGCTCCACTTGATACATTTCTGCTTCCCAAATTTCTCAGTCTCAGGATCTGCTGTGCAAAGACTTAGTGACACTTACCCTCGGGAAACTGACACTTGGAGGTTGTAGCTGGGAAGCAGAGGCTTGTCTGAGAACTCAAACATGAATGTGTCGGAGTCTTGTTCTTCTTCTTGATCCGAATTTCCAGGAGGATTGAGCAGAAGGTCGCAGCTAATCCCATCCTTTCCCTCTGAAAAAAGCAAAATTGGGTGTTGGCAACCCCCAGGCTTTCACTCTAGCTGACACACATTTCCTTGGGAACTGGTGATGACATGGAGGGAGGGACAGCAAAAACTCCCAGCACCAGGAGTATAATTCAGGGCCCCTGCATAGCAATGCAGGTTGGGCCAGCCATATTCTTACTGCGCTGAGAGCAAAAATAGGCAATAAAACATTTCACATGGTTCCATAAGACTGAGTGGCTTTATCTGCCTGATTATGATTTGGTCACTATGAGATCGATGGAACCTGCATTGTCATAGTTTCATAGTTGGTAGGGTTGGAAGGGACCTGAGCAGAACATCAAGTCCCTCTGTCATGGCAGGAAAGAGTACTGGGGTTCATCCAGCCTCCTTTCAAAGGCCCCCAGGGTAGAAGCCAGCACCACTTCTCTTGGAAGTTGGTTCCAGATTCTAGCCGCCCTGACAGTGAGGTAGCGCCTCCTGACATCTAGCCTGAATCTACCCTTTGCCATGTTATTTCTAGTCACTCCTGGTAGTGCTCGGAGGCACAGGGACTCCCCCAGTGCCTGCTGGTCCCCCCCCACTAGTTTGTAAATGGCCACTAGATCCCCCCTTGGTCTTCTCTTGGGGAGGCTGAACAGGTTCAGGTCCCGTAGCCTCTCCTCATAGGACCTGCCCTGCTGCCCCCAATCATGCGAGTGGCCCTCTCCATGTTGTCCACATCCCCCCTGAAGTGCGGTGCCCAGAACTGGACGCAGTACTCCAGCTGCGGCCTGACCAATGCCGCATAGAGGGGGAGGATCACCTCCTTGGACCTGCTTGAGATGCATCTGTGGATGCATGACAAGGTACGGTTGGCCTTCCTGACCACATCCCCACACTGTCGGCCCATGTTCATCTTGGCATCTATAATGACTATTGAAAACTGTATACTGAAGGACCTACAACTCACTCAGTAGGACATGCCTCAGAAACCCATCTGTGGGCAATGAATGGGGCAACAGGGGCCTCAAGGACTGCTGTATGGCAGCAGAACTACAAATCAGGTGGGGGAAGGCAGAGAAGTCAAGAGAGCTGGACAGATGCTTGCTTAAGCTCCACCTGGCTTAACACACTACTACAGGTCAAACAGAGGAACTGAACACTGGGGGGGAGGAGGGTCTCACACTTCCTTTTACCCCAGCATCTAGGTAAATAATAAGCTGGTTCCCCTTCCCCCGGGCCAGATTAACCCTGCAGTGGGCCCTAGGCAAACACACTCGTGAGCCCCTACTTAATACTGTATATTTATATTACTTTATTTTCACTCAATAATTAAATATATAAAATAAGCACAACTGGGCCCCTTCTTCACTTACGCCCCTAGGCATGTGCCTACTTTGCCTATGTGTTAATTCGGTCCTGCCCTCCCCTCTGCAAGGCAGGCCCAAGACTGTTCGAACTAGGGATGTGAATGGTTAAACAATTAACTGTTTAACCAATATGCCCAGTGATAACCAGTTCTAGCTAACTGGTTATCATTTAGCATGGGGTGGGGTGCAGTTCAGCAAGGTAAAGGTGGGGAGGGAAGCCACATAGTGCCCCAACAGGAACCAGAAGGTGGCAGGACAGGTGAGAGGGAGGAGGAGCGAGGATGAGGGGGAACTAGTATCTATAACTAGGCTCTGTGAACCCCAGCCTCCCCACCACCTGCCACAAAGCCTGGCAGGGTAAGGTGGAGGTAAGGGGGTGCAGGATGGTTCCCTGGGGCCTGCAGCTCAGCCCCATAGTGCACCCTGTCCCAGACCACTATACCTTGCTCATTGTGAGCTGGAGCCCTGGAGAGCTGTCTGGGGAGCCACCAACCCCACCACACCTCAGAGGGCTTGAAACACCCTGCTGGAGCCAGGCAGAACAGCCCCACATGGGCCAAACTGTGGGTTGCCGTACTGATTAATCATTTGACCATTGTAGTAACAACTGGTTAAACAGATATTTTTTAAATTGGTATTTACATCCCTAATTCAAAGCAATAATCTCTTCTATCCAGAGCCTATCCTCTCCAGACTCAGGAAGGTCAGGTCCACCAGATTCCAGCTAAGCTTCTTGTCCAGTTCCATATCTCGGGTGCAGGGGCTGGTTTGTTTCAGACTGCTGGATACTCTGCATGCAGAGCTCCATTGGCAACTCCATTCTGTGGTTCAGTTTTGAATGGTTCCTTACCTTACAGGTTTTTCAAGATGTTTTTTCTACATGGACCCCACTCTTGGTACCTATGTCTCACATAAACATTTGGCTAGCAGTGACCATAATAGCCACATATATACCCAAGCCTACCCCCTCCAATGACTCTCCTAAAGGCAAAAAGGACCTGTTGGCAGGAAGCATCACTAAGGTGCTTTACCACCTGTTACATTAAAGCAGAGGTGGGCAAAATACAGCCCTTGGGCCAGATTCAGCCAGCCAACCTATTCTATCCAGCCTGCAGGGCCCCTCCAAAAAACAATTATTACCAGCCCACAGCTGCCCTTCTGAAAGCCAGCAGGAGGCAGGCTTTCAGAGGTCATGTGCCACTGAACCAGGCAGGCTCTGTGCAGCACTCCTGCTGGGAGCCCCATTTGGAAGCACCAGATGTGGTGGCAGGTGACTGGCCAGCTAGTAAGTGGACAGGGAGCTCCTACCTGCAAGAAGGAGGGGTGGTGTAGGGTTTGTGGGTGGGTGTAGAAGTTGGTGGGGGTGGGACCCCTGCTACAAGCTCCCCCTCTCCCCCCCACATCATGGTGCAGTTCCCACCAGCAGCAGCAGGCTGTAGGCCCTCACAGCGTTCATAGCCCATGGCAGGCAGTCTCCTGGCAGCGCGTGGTTAGGCTGAATCCCAGGTGCTGCAGGTGGCCGGACAGAGCTGGCCCAACCTGCTGGCACATGCCTTCAAACCAGACCAGGCTGGCTCTCTGCCAGCACGTGCAGTTTGCTGCACTACAGGTGGGAGCTCCACAATCATCAGGCCAGGCTGCCTCCATGACTCCATGTGGGGCTTCTAGCACTCCAGCAGGGAGCCACATATGGAGTTACAGAGTCCACCTGGCCTGATGGCGTGTAGACTGTACGCCACAGGGAGTCATGCACCATCAGGCCGGGCCAAAACGGCTCCATGCTGCCACATGCACTTCTGGGGCTCCAGCTGTAGCTGCATGCCACCAAGGGGCTCTGCCTGTGCACCATGGGGGAGGTGTGGAGGAAGTGTAGTGGGGCCTACACACCCCACACTCACCCACACACACTCCCACACCCCCCACAAATTCCACCCCTTCACAGTACCCCCACAAACCCTACCCCCCAGAGCCGCCCAAGGGTACAGCAAATTGGGGCGACTGCCCCAGGCCCCATGCTTTAGGGGGGCTCTGCAGAGCCAGGCAGAGCAGCTGCAGCCCCGGCCCCTCCCATGGGGCCCACCTGGAGCTGGCAGCTCAGCCCTGCACCACAGAAGAAGCACAGAGACCCCCCACTCCTTTCGCCGGGGTACCGAGGCCTGCACAGTGTTAAGGGGATACAAATAATCTGCTGCATAGTTCTGTCCTGGTGAGGTAATACAAGGTAACATTTAAAGCAAGCAAAGTGTGGAATTCAGAGTCTGCCAAGAATGAGTGAAGTTTTGGTAATCATATAAAACAATTAAGTGAAAATCTGATACTACTTTAGGAAAAAAAATTAGGATAGAGAAGAAGAGTGCCTGTTCTTACAGAAGGTGGTGTGATACTGTCATTGGTGCTTGGATTTCTCTCTCTCTGGAGATGATAGCCATCAAAAATGCTAGTTAGCAATTTAAAAGAATACAATAGAATGGCAATATTCAAGTCCCCAGGACAGAAAACAATCCCTAAAAGACAGAAAAACATGTTGCACCTTCAAAAGTGCTTACTGTAGAATTAAAAAAAAAAAATCACATGGAGGATTGTCAGGCAGAGTTGTTCCTAGGTGAACCTTCACAGAACTATCTGAGGGACCTGGATGTTCAGTAATAAACGGGTAATACAGGCTAACAAGAATAGATGCATTTTCATGGTGAATATTATGGCAAAATGCCCTTAGTAAAACCAGTTTCTACTTAGTCCTGTATGTTGTTGTAGGTTTCCAGCTTAGAATAGATATTGTTCTGTAATACAGGACATTTTCATCTCCCAGGCTCAGCCAGCCACTATCGAAGCTGTGAAATGCAGAAATGCTGGAACCATATATGGAAACAGACCTTGATCCTCCAATTCAACATTCAGAATGACTGGGAGCTTGAAAAACTGCTAAACAGGTAGGTGTACTGCCTCTGTGTACTAAACCATCACATCCATGCCAGATTTTCTTCCTAAAGAAGCTCAGTATTAGCAGGACAGTGAGTAAAAGCCAGTCTGAATTCCTACAAACTGTACAACTGTTAGTATGATCTGATGCTGAACACATCATTCCAATCCCCCTTAAAAGGCATGAGGGGAACCGCTCCTTCTTGTTCATTTAAGTAGTGTGTTGCTGTCAAAACTGTAGTATTGAAATTGTTGCTAAAGGTACTGGACATAGTGAAATCACAGCTGGAAGCCTGGATTCCAGTATCAAGGGAGATATAGAAGCTATTGACAAAGGTAAAATCAAACAGGAGATTCCAGTTCTGATGTTACTGTTGTCTCCAGATACGCTGGAAGTAGCGGGTGCCAAAAGAATCAGTACTGGATTAGAAACTGTTACGATCTCCACCCTAGAGTTCTAAGGGAATTGGCCGAGGTCATTGCAGGACCCCTGGCACAGCTTTATGAGCACTCATGGTGCTCTGGTGTGGTGCCAGAGGACTGGAAGAGGGCCAGCGTGGTTCCCATCTTCAAAAAAGGGAAGGAGGAGGACCCGGGAAACTAAAGGCCAGTTAATCTTACCTCGATCCTAGGCAAGCTGTTTGAGAAAATTATTCTGGTACACATCCATAAGGGGCCAGCAGGGGACTGCATGCTTAGGGGCAACCAAAACGGGTTCATCAGCGCAGGTCCTGTCAGACCAACCTGGTGGCCTTTTACGATCAGATCACCAGATCATTAGACGCAGGGGTAGCAGTGGATATAATCTTCCTGGAATTCCGGAAGGCTTTCGACACTGTCTCTCACCC
>NW_017728916.1:4548226-4581813 GCF_001723895.1 Crocodylus porosus
TTTGACCTCAGTACTCTTTCCTGCCATGGCAGGGGGTCAGACTAGATGATCTGCTCAGGTCCCTTCCGACCCTAGAAACTATGAAACTATTGTTGTCTGCCCATCATGGCATGGTATCTGAAGAACTGACAGTGATATAGAACGTGGTGCCCCGGTCAGTAGTAAAAGTGTCTCAACTGAATTGGAACAGTGCTGAATAGCTAGCCTGCTGGTCAGATTTGGTGTAGGCAGATTTATTGTAGCCAGCTGGTAAGATCTGGATGCTGGAGCCTGAAACTGACCTGTATGAGGAGTGAATTTTCACTGTCTTTTGAGCTGTGACCAGGGATGGTGATCAAACTGTCAGGCCAGTTTCAGAGCCCTTCTCTTTTCTCCAAGTAGGAGTCACTGGCTGATCCAAAGGACCTTTGATAAGGCGGCTAGCTCTTTTTGAATCTGAAAAGAGCTAACCTCTGGAAATTAAACTGTAAATGCCTGGGAAACTAGCTGAATGCTATTTTGAAGAAACAAGAGCTTTTCACAAAAGGGTTTCGGATCAGATCTTCCCTTCATAGCACACTAACAAAAAAAATAAACAAGCAATTCCAGCTTTGAGTGTACCTCACAGAACATTTTTATATTAATCATTTTTTTATCTACCTGCTCCTTTCCTTAGCTGAGATGCACGGATCATTCAGGATAAAAACAGACAACCAGCAAACTCAAGACTTTACAGATAGACAAGCCTCTACTGTCTCACATTAAGTACCTGTGAATTACTCAAATTAACACTTTGCCTCAAACAATTGGAACAATCAGCTCTAATTCAACTTAACTGACATTTAAGCCTAGTGTGTAAACACCTATGGTGTTTTGGTGAAAGTCATATCCCAGCCTAATCAGGGCCCTAATTAAACCAGTTGTCTGTTTTTAGCCTTAAAGGTATGGCTGCTTCACAAGCTGGAAAAGTCTTAAAGCCTGGAGACAAAGCCTCCATCACAGAGGTGATCCAGTCACTGATAACTCAGTACTGAGAAAAACTTTCTGAAGGACTAATGAGTTTCTCTTTTCCCCATTTTTTTTCCTGACAGTGGATCTAACAGATTACTACAAAGACTACCAGGAAACTAATATTAAGAATAATGGCAAAGGTAGTTGTAAGGTAGCAGTGGACCAAGAGGTGGGTCCCCTAAGAAGGAACTGAGTGGCACATGGGGCTCCTTTACATTTTAAAACCTAAGAGGGTTCATAAGCATCCAAATGCTTAGGGATGATCCTGCCTTGAGCAGGCGCTGGATTACATGATCTTGTTAGGTCACTTCCAGCTGTACTTTCCTATGATCGTAAGAAATGGAGACAACTGACCAATAAATCCAATCTCACGCATGTGGGGAAGCATCTTATTTAAGCCAGAAGCTGGCAACATTTTGGGGCATAGGCCACTTCCAACCTGGCCTGCTCTGCTATAACCACCACTGGCACTTGCTCCCACCCAACCCACAACTCTGCTTGGCCACTGCACAGGCAAAGCCCCCCCAGCTTCATGGGCCAGACTGAATCCATGGGGCATAAGATGGTAAGTCCTCATGTACACTAATACTCAAAGAAAAAGAAAGAAGAGTCAGGAACTAGGGGCTTCTTGATACAGTGAAGGGTGTGGAGTACTTCATATGCTCAATTCGTGCTCTTTTTTTTACCACATGGATCAGGAGGCAGTGCCACAAGTCTTACAAGTTCCAGATTGCCTGTTTATTCTCATAACTCTCCAAGAGCTCCACTGTCTCTGCTCTGAAGAGGCAAATGGAAATGGGATTTACTGAACTCACCAAGTACAGAGCTGCTGTAGAAGTCCCATGCTGTTTGAGGGTCTCCATCAGTGCGCCCTTGGAGATCCGAGAGGTAATCTGAAGGGAAAACAGTATAAGGCATCACACACAGACCAGCTAGAACACAATACTACCACAGAATCATAGAAAAGTAGGGCTGGAAGGGACCTGAGGAGGTCACTTAGTCCAACTGTCTGCACAAGGCAGAATCATTCCTATCTAAAGCATCCTAGACACATTTGTATCTAACCTTCCCTTAAAAACTTCCAAGGAGGAAGATTCCCACAACTGCTCTAGGTCATGGGTGTCAAACATATGGCTCACAAGCCAGTTCTGGCCAAGAAAGCTTCTCCACCTGACCCCCAGGCTATAGGCAAGCTAGGGAATTTGTAGCTGTGGCTAGGAGAGGGCAGGGTTTGCCATGGAATCTGAGGCTCCAGGGCTGTGGGACAGCCCTTGGCAGCAAGCAAAGACTGTAAACTTTCACACTGAGGCTGCCTGACACATGGCCACTTGCCCTGCTGCTGCTGCCACTTGTGCTGCTTCTGCCTCATCATGTGACCACCTGCCCTACTGCTGGTGGACCTGCTGCAGACACCAATTGATCTGACTGAAGACATGGGGTGAGTTTGTAGACAACAGTCATCACAGCAGTGATTCCAAGCAGACTTGAGAGTTTAGCCAAGGACAGAGGTGCACACAGGCACAGCTCAGCTAGCACCTTCCTGAACCAGAGGATTTTAGGAAGTACCTCATCAACTTGAATTTAGAAGGGGAAAAACTAGCTAAAAAGCAGCTGGAGGCAACACCTGTTCTATCCCTTTATAGTCACCCTTCCTAACTGTTTCTCTCCCTTGCTGCTACACAAGACCCACAAAAATTAGGGAAAAAGTGATGCTGAATATACCAGATGGTGCACATACCAAACACAGTTCAATCTGATCTTTCAGCTACTGCATTTTGAAGCATTACTTCTAATAATGGCAGGTAAACAAGTGTTCAGATAAAATGATTTTAGAGTTGACAGCATCTTTTCTCAGCTGCAACAGTGCTAGTGGGGTATATTTGGTAGCCATGTTGGTCTGAGACAAAAAGAAATTCAAAACTCTAAAACTCTTGGTTCAGAGATAATACCTCTTATTAGACCAACTAAGATATCACAAAAGATATTTTTTTGTGATTTCTTAGTTTGTCTAATAAAACTCTGAATCAAGGGTTTTAGAGTTTTGCATTTCTCCACAGTGTTAATGAAGCATTTGGGCTGTATATTAGAGCCAAGCATTGCCAGCATTTGGGCTGAATACACATTGGCTTGGCCCCCTGGGAGTCTGCATTATACTGTCTTTAGTTACGTGTTCTGAGTTTTTCATAGATGTCCCTGGATTGTGTACCTAAAACAGGAAAACAAATTCTATACAGTAGAACTGGGATACATTGCTCATTTAGATAAGGGTTTGCAATCTGCCCAGGGGTTTATAGAGCTGCAGCAAACAGCTGTGTGGGACCATGGCAGAGGTCCAGCTGAGCAGAGAAGAAGCATCTTTAGAGGTAAAAATCACAGCCAGCAGCAGTATGGTATGTCTTTAATTTGGCAAACTGATGTGAATTAAGCGGGTTGCGAATCACTGGAGATGAATGATCTGGGTTCTCTTGCACTATATGTAATTATAAGCTGCTTTCAAAAGTCATTCAGTGATTAAAGCCTGGATTGTAAAGCCATGGGCACCATGGAAAGAGTTATACTTGCCCATTCCATCAGTGTGCTGGCATTTCCTGACTCTTAATGCCTAACTGTAGCCCTGAACATAGATGTGAGTTTTTATATTTGACACCACCTGCTTCAAAAATATTTAATCTTCGGGGGGAAGTGATCTCAGTAAGTGTTAGTCTTTAGGATGCCCCAAGGCTCAGCACTTACCACTAAGGAAGCGTTTCATCACTTCACTAGTGGCCAGTTTCATGGCTGTCTGCCCCGAGTAGGTAGCAAGAGTGGGATCAGCACCATATGAGAGTAGAAGCCACATGGTTTCCAGGTTGTCGTTTGCCACTGCATCATGCACAGGCCTGGTGAGGGAAGAAAGTGTTAGCAAAAGACAAAGAGAGCTGGAGAGTTCATAAATCAAATAACCTACTTCCTGCCAGATGGCACTGCTGCCTCAAGCCAGCTTAACACCACTTCCTGAAAGACTCCCAACTCTGCTGCCCTGGCTCTAGGATCTCCTGTCTTGCCCCGTCTTCTGGGTTAACAGTGCTGAAAGCCACCTTGCCTTGTACCATCCTGGGCGCTGCAGTTCACATTGGCTCCATGTTCCAGCAGAATGTGCAGGATATCAATCCAGCCTCGTGCGCAGGCTTCATGCAAGGCAGTGTAGCCAGCATTATCACGGTGGTTCACATCACTGCTCTTCTTCTGGAGGCAGTACAGCACCACATCCTCGAGAAATAAACACCAGAGAGGCCTGGTTACAGATAAACCAAAAGGAAGGGGCCTGGGCCACTCAGACTTACAGCAGTGAACAGGGAGGAGACAGCAGTGATCTTCAGAGACATCCTCTGATCCAGCACTCACCTTGTAGCCAAGCCGTGCCGCTCGCTGAAGGAGAGTCTCCCCAGCATTCTTGTTTACAATCAGCCGCCGAGCTTCAGGAGGGACGTGCTGGGACACGGGTAGTTCAGAGGAGCTCTCTGGGCTGACCCGCTGTGACTTACAGAGTGACCAGAGCTCTGGGGACTTTTTCAGAGAGCGCAGCTTGGGCTGATTCCATCGCCCTTTCACCTAGAAAACAAAGGATGAAAGAAGCTTCTTCAGCACAGTTGGACAAGGCTGGCTATAGGAACCACTCGCCCTGTGCACAGTGAGCTGATGGAGAGACAGACATAACATCTGAAGTGCTTCAAAAAGCAGCTGCTCTTTGAAACACTTAAAAAAATGGAGTGCTTCAGCTGCACACAGAGGTACAACCTCTGCTGTGTTGGAGTGCTTGAAAATCGCTCCAGCTCCATGCAGCAGTATCCTCTCCAGCCAGGGTGTGGCAGAGAGCTGCTGCACCCTGCAAGCCCCCATCCATGAACACTGTGCAGTGAAGCCTCCACTCTACAGTGGAGCCACCTGTCAATGAGTGCTCTCTTCTGCATGCTGTTTCTACTTTACTGGAGCACCTCCCCCATGAACTGGGAGACAGAAACCTCAATGACCCCACTACACCTACTCTTGGACTTTCTTGAGTCCTACATGGAGTGGGGGGAGAGATGCTGTGGGAGAAAAAATGCGGAGCATGCAAGAGAGTACTCATTGATCAATGGCTCGCTCAATTTCTGTGAGCACTCTGCAGCCCGTCTCTTGAGGAGAAGCAGAGCCAGCTGTCAGTGAGCAATCTCCATGCTCTCTCTGCCGTCTTTCCCAGAACACCTTTTTCATCAAACCAAGAGAGAAACAGGGGACTCTGGTCTCCCAGTTCTGGGATTTACTTGTTCCAGTGGTGGTGCGGGGGAGTCAGGAGGCAGGGAGACCAGAGGCAGAGCACTCATTGACAGCCTGACTTACTCTTCTCACTTTCCTCTGAGCAAAGGAGGGGACGAAGAAGCAGAGCATTGTGGGATACTGGAAGACTAAGCCATTCTATCATGCTCCGTAGAGTGTGCACATGTAATAGGAAGTGTTTCAAAGTAATAAACTTCTGAATAGTAAGAGTTTCCTCAAGGGTTATTTTTGGAGCCCTTCTGCTATTTTCAGAGTGCTGCAAAGGACATGTACACCTGCCTGCTTCTTCTTTGAAGTGCTTCAATTGTTATGTCTGTCCAGGGCCTTGATGAATCCTGTCCCTAGGCCTGAATCATACCTTCCCTTCCTCACAGAGCCCGGCCAGATGTTTGGTTTTGCATTTGCGTTTTCCTGATGGTTTCTCTAGCGCTTCCTGGATGGAGGAGTTGTCTGGGTGATCAAGAAGGAAGCCGTTTCGGAAATCTGGGCGCCCTTGGGACTTCAGAGAGGATGGAGAAAGCCTGCTTCTCAATCGCAGCCCTGTGCCTTTGCCTTGTACAGAGTCCTTCTGCTTTCGGTACCTGAAATCTAAGGGGAAACAGGAGTGAAGAGAGTCCATACGATGCATAAACAAAGGCCAAGATCCCCATCTATGGGGCAAGAGCAGCCAGTTCCCACAAAACTCTGGTGACCATGCATCAACTTGATTCCAGAGCCATCAAAGTCATATTCAGTCAGTCTAGAAGCAGAGTACAGAAGAGTAAACATATACTGGCATGAGAGTAGTGCACTGAAAATGAAGAAACAGGATGCATGCTAGCTGAAAGTTCTACTGGTCTGAACAGGCCTTTCCCTGTACAGGTCTCTATTCTAAGCAGGTTTAGGGCTGGTTACTTACACTCTTGGTTACAACGTTTTTCTAGATGTTGCCCAGTGGCTGAGAGAGCACACAGGAGAAAAGAATGCAAGTTCTCATCCTGTTGACATATTCTCCAGTAGCTATACATACACACATGCTGGAAGAAAGAAGGCATTCCCTTCGTATCACCAAATAGTAACTGATACCTCCTCCAGAGCCACGTCCTGCACAGGCTTTTCAATGATCTCTCTTTTCCTCCCCACACAAGGAAGGAAGTTGTAAGCTAAAGTTCCTCAATGGAAATAAGAGTCCCCCCTCCCTCCCCCCCGCCATACACCCCCTTTAGGGTAGCTTGTTATGTATGTTTAATGCTTTGAAGTTGCACCTGCGTATAGTACTGTTTATATTTAGCCTTAGTTAACCATTGCTTAAGTTCTGCCCTTATTAACTTTTGTTTTTTATTATTAGCTGGCTGTGAGTTGTTTTTGTAGAGCTCATAGGTGCTCATTATATCTTCTTTTTTTTTTTTTTATCACTGTGAGAAGTTCTTTTAACATAACATAGCAATGGTCTTGTTACTAGCTCCAATTAACTGAATTTGGCACTAACCAGCTGAATCAGAGGGAAGACTGAATTGGATATATTACTGAAAGGTGCTAAGGGAGACCAATGGACAATGTCCAAAGTAGACACCCAAAAAAGGCCAAATTAGGAGGTGTGCTTGTAATGGGTTTGTTAGGCAAAAAGTATATGCTGATGGGATAAAAGATGAAAGATGAACAGCATGTTGACTGCAGAGAGACCAATCTGAAAGTAAAGAGTCAAAGGAGTAAAGTTGAAGAAAAACATAAAAAGGGGGAGCAAGAAAGTTCATTGTTGTCATAAATTCAGCCTTCAACATCTGTCCTAGACTGTTTTAGCCCATGACTTACCCTTTGCTTCCGGGAACTGAGTGGCCATCTTTTCCGTTGAGCAAAGTAACTTCTGGGATTGGGTGAAATTACAGTACTGAATGTTTTTCTCTCTCTGAATATAGCAACTGCCAAGATAACACTTGTTGTACTAATAAAGTTAGACTTTGATTTTAAGACATTGAGTTGTCTGCATTTAAGTAAGACTTTGATTTTAGGACACAGACTTGTATACATTCAAGAGCACAATGAGAATGGAAAATACTGAAACAGGATATGAGAAAATGGTGTTGAGGACAGAGAAATGTACAGGGCCTTTCCAGAGTTACAGATTAGCAGGGATTGATTAAAGCAAGCCACAGGGGAACAAAGCACTTTTCAGGCAAAGGAATGGATGCTGCCCAAGGAAACCACTGTCTAACTGACTGTGTAAGGCTGAAATAGAAGAGAAGTCTGGGCATGATTTGGGGAGCCAGACTCCCATGTGTGCTCCCTCCCCAGCTTTGGGCACATCCCTTCACCTCCCCATCGCTCTTCTGAAGGGATTACATCACTTGCCATTCTCCCAGGGAAATGTGTGCACCATGCACAGCTGATAAAGGCTATGTGTGGAGGCTTAAGTGATCAGTACAGCAATCCGCATAAACAAAGAGCTCTTTCCCCATTAGGGACAGGGTAAGAAAGATTCAGCATACTTCGTAGAACACCAGGCAAGTTTTTCATAACTCCACAAACACCATTTTGTATCACTGCATTACACAAAGAGGATGGTCCCTCAGTATGGAAAAATACAACCAATTTCTACCATAAGGCTTTTGCTATCAAGTTAGTAGGAACTCTAACTTCCCTTGGTAAAACAGTTTTGGCCAACACTGCCAGGCAAAAGTGACATGTCTTGAAGAGAAGGAGGATAGACAGCTTACTCATTCCGAAGTTACCTTGGCTGGCACTTTGGGTTTTGTATTACCCACATTCTGACTAACCACAATTTTAATTCCTGTAAATTCATGTACAAAGTCTTCCGGAGCACAGGTTGCCATTAACTATGTTAACAGCTGTTGGATTAAATTCTCAGGGAGATCATGAGTATGAGCAGTTTGCCCTTCAGTAGTTGGCTGTAATTTAGAGAATGTAAAGGTTTTTCTATACTTCACTGTAACAGAGTTTCTTTTGAGTGGGTTTGGGGGTTTTCTTCATAAATAAATGCTATTGTAGCAAAGGATTTGTTTTCAAAAAGGCACCTAAAAATGGATACGTTATACGAGTTCTAGAGCTTTGAAAACTTATCCTAACTGGAGCTGGCTGGTAGCAGCACAGTAATTCAGGCTGCAGTCAGGGTGTCATCTTTATATAGGAGACATAGAATCATAGAATTATACAAATTAAGGGTTGGAAGGGACCTCGGAAGATCTTCAGGTCCAACCCCTCTGCTCTGGGGAGGAATACTGCTAAGATCAAATTACCCCAGCAAGGTGTCTGTCCAGTCTCCTCTTGAAGGCTTCTAGGGTTGGGGACTGTACCACCACCTTGGGAAGCCTATTCCAGATTCGGGTCACCTTTACCATAAAGAAGTTCTTCCTTATATCCAACTTGAAACCATCCCCTAACAGTCTATGGCCATTGTTCTTTGTCCTCCCCTGGGGCACCCTAGTGAAGAGTTTTTCTCCCAGATCCCTATATTCACCCCTTACATACTTATCCATGGCCCCCAAGTCCCCGCTCAGTCTTCTCTTCCCCAGATTGAACAGTCCCAGATCCTGTAGCTTTTCCTTATAAGGTCTGTCCTCCAGGCCCTTAGTAATTCTTGTGGCCCTTCTCTGGACCCTTTCAAGATTCTCATCTTTTTTGTAGTGCAGTGCCCAGAACTGGACACAGTACTCCAGCTGGGGTCTCACCAGTGCCAAGTAGAAAGAAAGTATCACTTTCTTAGCCCTGTTCATGACAGGTCAGCTAATGCATCCCAGTATGCTATTAACTCTGTTGACTACAGCTTTGCACTGGTAGCTTATGTTCATCCTGTGATCAACTATAACCCTGAGGTCCCTTTCAGCCATCATGCTGGCCAGGACATCTCTTCCTAACCTATATTCATGTCGCTGGTTTCTTCCCCCAAATGAAGCACTCTGCATTTATAGTCACTGAACTGTATTTGGTTCTGCTCCACCCACCTTTCCAGCTTGTCCAGGTCTGCTTGCATCTGCCTCCTACCCGCTAGTGTGACCACTTTTCCCCATATCTTAGAATTGTCCGCAAACTTGGCCAGCATGCTTTCCACATCCGTATCTAAATCATTGATAAAGATGTTGAACAGCACAGGACAAAGAACCCAAACCTGCGGGGCACCACTGGCCACCTCCGCCAAGACAATACAGACCCTTCCACTAACACTCTCTGGGTTTGACCCCCTAGCCAGTTCCCAACCCACCTGACCATGGACTCCACTAGCCCATGATCCCCCAGTTTTTTATAAGAGCATCATGGGAGACCATATCGAAGGCCTTTTTAAAATCCAAGTATATGACATCAACCACATCTCCCACATCTAAGCGGTTCGTTACTTGATCGTAGAAGGCGCCGAGGTTGGTCAGACATGACCTGCCTGCAATTAAACCATGTTGGCTATCCTTCAGCATCATGCCTTCTGCCAGCTTCTCTCACTCCTTATGTTGGAAGGAAAACTATACTCCTATTATTTTCAGGTAAAGCCCTGTACCCCATGCTGCATATTAAACCCAATGACCATATTTACCTGAATCCAAGACAATTTCAAATTTTAGACAACCGCCCAGTAATTATAGTTTTCCCTGTATAGAATATAATTAGTGGAGGGTCATCTTAAATGTGTCCCACCCACTGTTGTGGTAGGGAAAGCAGCAGTGGGGGACAAAGCAGCAGTGGGGGACAAGTGGCATGGAGGCCAGCAGCCTGACTCCCAACACTTACCCCCAACATCTGTCCCTCCTGCCACTTACCACCTGCCCCCCACCCCTGCTGCTTACATTATGGGAATGATCTGGCTCCAGCTCTAGCCCCAGTCCAGGGCATGGAGCATGCAGTGGCTCCGGCCCTGGCCTGGCCTGGCACTGGCAGCAGCTCTGGCCTGAGTTAGGGCTAGAGCCAGAGTAGCTCCCCTGCTGCTGAACGGTCTCCCCCATGTGCCATCCACCCTCCCACATACTGTACACTCTCCCCCATTTCTCCCCCTACCCTGCAGTCCTCTCCCAGCCTCTCTGCACTGCATGGGAGGCACCACAATCCCCTGTTGCATGTTCCCTTCCCCACTACATGAGCCACTACAGTCCCAGCCAAGCAGCAGTAATGGTAGCAGCTCTGGTTCTGGCATGGCCCCATACTCAAATCTAAGACAAGGCTTTTTGTTCCCCCATGTTGATTAAGGGAGGGGAAAAAAACACTGTCTTGGATTCCAGTAAATACGGGAACCCATGCAGCCCACAGAATTTTCCCCTTTGCTGGTCTCTTCCATCCAGTGCAATCAGGACAGCTGCTGCACTGGGCATATCTGAAAATTTTCTTCACCACAAGGCTGAGAGAATTACTTGGTTAAAAACAAAAGTTTACATTTCCCAGCACAGTTCTGTAGTAATTTCTATGGCCATGTAACTGTAATTCAAGGCCCTGCTTTCCAACACACTACACACTTTTTAAAAACATTCTGCCAAACCATTTTTAGTGGCAGATACAAGAAAAAGGCACTTTTTTTTTCTTGGTGCCACTAATTAAGCAAATAGTCCAATGTCTACCTACAATCAAACACCGGTACACCTAAGCTAAGGTAGAGGGGAATTATAGCAAACCACCTAAGAAAAACTGGCAAGACCCATGTGACAATGCTTTGCTGAGGTACACAGGTAACAGCTGCTCAAAGTCCATGCAGGGCCAAAAAAACAAATAAACAAACAAAAAGCAGGGCAGGAATGGGAGCCCTGTACATGGCTCCAAATCATCTCAGGGCAATGCCAGGCTTCTCCAGGGGTAGGTACTGGGGGCCTGTATCACATCAAGATTCTGCGGAGGAATACGAGCAGTAGAACTTTCAAGGTCTTCCTATGCTCAAAGCAAAGCTGCTCCCAAGCATTTCACAGCCCCTTTTTTACCCAAAACTCAAGCAAATTAACTACAAACCCCTCACTATATGTCAATTGTATGGGTTTAAAGATCTTGTACATTTGGAGTCTGAGAATAGAAGGAGGAGAGAAAGCATTCACAATATCATTCACAGTATTCATGCCATCCTGTTTCATGGTAAAATGTTGGATTGGCTGCAAGGATTGACACTATAGGACTATAGTCCTTCCTAATGGAATAAACATAGGAATTGCCAGGCTAGATCAAACCAGTGCTCAATCTACCCAGATCCTAGCAATGCCCAGCACCAGACACTTCAATGGAAGGTGTGTCCAATCCCAAAGCCAGAAACCACGGGACGGCCTGTTTATAGGGAAGTCATTTTTCAACCTCTTGAGTTAGTGGCTGATCTATGCCTGGAAAGGAGAAAGATGTATACCCCTGCACAATTCATTGAATCTTACCTAACATAATCAAATGCATTTGTTATTCATGCAAATATCCAATATTTTCAGCTTTTCAGTATAATTGAGGCGCTTGATACATATGCCATATGTTGTGCAATTAACTAGTTTAATTGCACAATAAATTTATACATGCTACATGTCCAAAGTAATTATTGCAGAATAAAAATAGCTGCAGCCAGAAAAATGTTGCTTGAAAAATGCAGAACATTTTGTTGCTGGTTTCTATCAAGCTTTAAATTGAATGTTTGTCATGTCACAGGTCGGGTTATGGTCTTTGCTGGGTTCTCTGGCATCCCAAAATGCACTGCTCCCTCCTCCACCTCACTGACCACCTATCTGATAAAGTGACAATCAGCTGGATGTTAGTGCTGGTACAGGGCTGGGGGTTAGCACTGGAACCAGAACAGCCTCAGTCAAGATGCTGAAAATGGGTTTCAAGGTTCCCCAGCCCTCCCACCAGAAACCTGGCAGCCCCTGGGCCCATCAGCCTTTCCTGCTTTGTATTGCAACTCCTGAGAGGAAGCTGCAAGGCAAGGCACTTTAAAATGGCAGTTTGCAGGCAGTTAGCCACAGGGACCTCAAGATGTGAGACAGCCTCCTGGATCCGAGTGTCCTGGGACTTCTGAAAATTGCGCATGCAGCTGGCAGTGCTGGGACCACTGACAATCAACTGATTGTCACACTGTTCCCAGAAAGTGTGGGGTCTCAAAACTGACACCAGGACTGCCAGGGCCAGATCCAACAATCAGCTGATTATTGGACCAGCCCAGGTCAGTCCCAGGTCTGAAACCTGCTGGGGGCTAGAGGCAGTCCTCGATTTGGGACAGAGCCATACTCTATCCCAGTGTTTCCCAACATTTTCCAGCCCAAGACACACTTACATTAATATAAATTTTCCATGGCACACCTGTTAAGGCATTCCCCATCCTCATACCTACCGTAGTTCATTGCCATGGCAAAATTCCATGGCACACCTGTTCATTTCTGATGGCACACTTTTGTGCTGCGGCACACTGGTTGGGAAACACTGCTCTATCCAATCTGAAGGACTGGGCTTGGGGCAACTCTACAATAGCATAGTTGGGATTGGAAGAATTTTATGCACATCTGGCATGGCAGGCAGAATAATATGTAGAATGCTGCATAAAATTCCTCCAATTCCAACCCTGCCATTGTTTTGATGTCTGCCAGGGGCCTGTGGGGCCTATTGTGTTTTGAGAACAGTACTCAGGTCTGCCTAGCTATCTTCTGTAGACTATTCCTTTTTTTTTTTTTTTTTTTTACCTTTACAATTGGGTCAACGATGAATTCAACCCCAAATATTTAGTAATCCACCTCAACCATAGTCTCACCTATAGGCATCATGTAGAAATAACAAACTTGCCACACATAATAACATCATCTCAAAACTGGCTGGTACAAGTTGGGGAAGTGATGCTGAAGCTCTCCGAACATCGGTGCTGGCCCTTGCTTATTCAGCAGCTGAGTACTGTGCCCCGATTTTGCGAAGCAGAACCTGTACCAACCTGATCTACTTTTGGCTGAATAAAACAAAGAGACTCGTAACAGGTACTTGCGCGGATCCACTCCTATTCTTTGGCAATCTGTTCTCTCTCACATCCCACCTCCTGATCTTTGACGTAAACAGGCTACTTTAAGAGTCTACAAAAAAACTGCTTACAATCAATTCACAATCAATTTCTGAGGAACTTAATGACCCCCCTAGACCAAGGCTTAGATCAAGAAAGCCATTTTGGAGTACAGAAAAAGAGCAGAATGATGAAAAATTTGACATCAAGGAAAAATGGATCCAGCAATGGAACAATTGACATCATTAATAAATTTCTTATCATGGACCCCATATCTAAACTCCTTGGCTTTGCTTTACCAAGGCAGCACTGGATGTTGAACAGGGTTTGTACTGGACAAGGCAGATGCAACTACCTACTACATAAATGGAATTTTATTAAAGAACCCAAGTGTGAGTATGGAGAAATCCAAACTATAGCACACTTCATGGAGGAATGACCTAGTCATCATTTTAATGGCTGCATTAAAGACCAGCACCAGGCTACTGACAATGCTTTGCAAAGGATATAAAATCTAAAACTGTCACTTTCGCCTTGTTCCTCAGCGCCGTTTTTTATAGGTTGTTCTGGTTGTTTATTGGTCGCTGTATTCCATATAAATAAATAATTGGGTGCACTCTTAGAAAGTTCCTCTTCAAAGTGAACACCCCTCATCTTTTCACTCTCTTTTCATACGCAAATATGTCCAGGCCTCTAATCTTCGCCATGCTCCATCTCTGAAGCCCCTTAACATTATTTTAGAGATAAGGTAACGGCCAGAGCTAAACAAATACTTTAAGTGATCACTAATGTTGATTTACAGTGGTTTAACATTCCCTGTGGGGGTTTTTCATCCCATTCCTTCTCATCACCTTGTTTGCTGTTTTGAATGCAGCAGGACACTAAGTGGAGGTGTTGGATAGAATAATGCCAACATCTCTTTGCTTAGTTGAGGCAGTTAATTCAGAAACCAGTACAGCGTATAAAAAAATGCAACTGTAGCCTCTACTGCAGGGATGCGAAAATACAGTAGCCTGCTGAGGGATTCTGTCTGGCCCACTACAGGTTCTTCAGTCCTGTCCAGCCCAGACGCAGAGGGCAGCCCAAGCTGGGATAATCAATGGCACCAGACATGCCTGCCAAAATAGTGGAGGCTTATATTGAGTTAAAAATGCTGGCTTCTGAGCTAGAGCCCCAGCACCAAGGCGCCACTCTCACCCACCTGCCCCAGCAATTGGAGGGAAGAGCATCAGAGCCCACCTAACATGGGCTGCAGGGCGCGACCCCATGCTGGGCGCCTTGGGACAGGAGCCCAGCAGTGAGTGGCTGCATTTGCAGAGCTGCTGCTCCTGACTGCCCCTATTAACATTGTCTCCAGCCGTGGCCCCCATTGTGTGGCTCCCGCCCAGCACTTACCACCCGACGTGCCCCATGCAACCTTGCCTGACTTGTGCTCTCCCTCCATGCAGCCCAGGCCTTCCACTGCTTCTCACCTTGGCAGTGGCTCTGCTACCTCCCAAGTCCCAACCCACCACAAAGCTTTCATTTCCATTCAGCCCTTTGTTGTCTCTCAGACTCCTTTAGCTGCCCCCAGGGCTGCAAAGGGTGCCTGTTTATGTCTCTTCCAATGCCATTCAGGCTGGGTTAATGCTCAGCTCTATGCTGTGCCAGGAGTCGGGGTGTCTGCAGAAAGAGGTGAGCCCCTGCAGGGACTGCAGAGCTGGCAGGAGTCCTTTGCATTCTGCTTGCTCTAAAACTCTTCAGCTCCCAACACCCAAACCAAAGCTCAGAGCTGCCATTTACTGTTTGGGTTCTGCAGGCTGCTGCTGCTTAGCCCAGGATCCCCACCCCAGCCCAGCATGCCAGTATCATTCCCAGTGCTGCTTGCCACCCATCCACAACCCCATCCCGGCCAGGGCCCAGGGCAGAGCCCAGGAATGGCACAGGTGTGGGGGAGGGAGATAGGCACAGTTCTGGCCCAGCACAGGACAGCTCACCAAAACTCCCTATGTGGCCTGCAGGCCCAAATAATTGACCACCCTGCTCTACTTCCTACTCCCTCACATCAAATTCCCACTGCCAAGGTGCTTTGTGCTGTCACCTAGCAGTTTGACCATCTTTATTTTATTCTTACCTAAGTTTTAGTGTAGTCACTGCTGTAGTATTTAAATATTTCAGATAAAACATTCAGGATAAGGGTGCTTGGAAAAGGACTGTTTGCGGAATTGGACATAGACTGCACATGGGAAAGGAGAAGGATGTGAAACACTGTTAGCTTGGCAGTAGTGGGGAGTTGGGATGGGGAAGGGTCAAGGCTCCACTCTATATACAGTGGGCATGATGCAAAATACTGGTGTTTCAGGGTAATAATACATGGTGAACAGGATGGTCTCTACCTGTATCCACCCAGTACCAATAACATATGACCTCAACCACAATCCTGGATTTCTCAAAATCAGTGTCCAGACCAGGATACAACACTGATTGCTACAATGCTACCTTATCCTGGCCACGGTCATACCATGGAACATCTCTGCAAGTGGATGGCAAGGAGCCATTAATGCACCTACTTGACACAGCAGGGGTAGGTGTTCCAAGCCTGCAGTGGTTCCAATCATTCTTGATAGAGAATACTGGTACGTAATGGTCAAGGGGATGGGGCTATGACAGTCTTCCAGAGATCAGCTGAATCCAGAGGCTGAACATCTTTAGGAAATATTGCAAGACCTTCCTCTTTTAAAAAGTCTTTCCATAAAAAGTGACACACGGTTTAAACAGCCCCTTTTAGTCCCCATGCCTTCATATACCACAACTGATGGAACAGGTAAAGGGAGAAGGGCCAGAAATGCCTTGAAGTCTAGCCAGGACTTTGCTGCTGATCTTATGCGGACGGCATCTATGTACCAGTGACAGTTGACAATATAAAACTCTAGACTAGCTATCCAGCTTGTGCAAGCACTTGTACCCGACACAAAAAAGAGGTTGCACAAAATGAGCTTGTATTTAACTCCTTACTTCCTTTCCACTCACTTCAGGTATCACAGGAGCACTGGTTAAACTAAATGACCTTTGATGTTCCTTCCAAACATATAATTCCACCATTTAAGTGTTCAGCAAGAAACTGTAGGGCAAGTTAACACAAGAAACAAAATAACCAAGTGAAACTACTGAGGTTTATGTGGGGTGAAGACTAGGCACCACAATACTTTGTTAATGTCCTTAAGTTTTGATAAAGCATCCTATCCTTATCTCTAATGAGCACTACTGGTCAGCACCCAGGTTTACAAGAACCATAGGAAAGAAGCTGGTTTCAGAAGCATAGTACCCAATAGCATCATGCTGTGACATAGCTTCAAGACAAAGATGAGTGAAGAATGCTCCTTCCCAAATCAGCAGCACCACTTTCTGTAACATTTTGACTTTGTGTGAGCTCAATCTAAGCACTGAATAAACCCAACTCTAGTCAGCTTCTGGTGTCTAACCTTCAAACTGGCCTGGACTGCTTGCTTGGCAAGTACACAAATACCGCTATCACTATCTGACTTACTCCCTGCCTCACAAGCCATAATTCACATATAAACTTCTTGAGGGGCAAAACACTCTTCTGCCTCCCATGCCCTAGGGCAGTAATAGGTACTGCACATTCTGGAGAGGCACTTTCCCTGGTTTAACGATAGGAGCGTTTCCTTTCATGATATCACTAGTCCCATGGCAGACACTTACAACCAAAACCAGAAAGTATCAGCAGGACTGCTTAGACACTGGCTAAGCTGCTCCACAACCTTGGAAGCTAACAATGTTCACTTATTTCCAAAGTTCTGAAAAGTAACTGCAGCACAGTAGGGACAGGTGGCCACAAAGCCTCAGACACTTCAAAATACCCAGGAGCTCCTGGGTAGCTCCTGGGTATTTAGTGGGTAATTATGGGGAGCTACTGACACTCACCAGAATCTAGGTCACTGGCTCAACCACAGTCCCAGGCTGTGATAACTAAAAAAACAAGGCAACAACTTAGCTGAAGCAGGAAGCAATTCCCATATGTGAACTGGGATTAAATGATTTCACTACCAGCTCCTAGACATCATCCTGCTCCTGGCTCCCAACCACCTTCTCCAGAGCTCCTGCTGGACAAAGCTTCCCCTGTGCTCTACTGGGTAAGCTTCAAAAGTTAGTTGTATATAGAAAACAAAGAGTACAGAAGTTGATTTGAACTGTGATGCTCCCAATTTCCTTTACTTTAGACACAGACAGCACTATCTTTGGAAACCTTTCTGTAGAGTTCACACAGGCCCAGCCCAATTGTTCTGGGCTCTCCTCCTCATCCCAATGTACACTGAATGGTAGGGCCAGAGTTGAATTAACACTGCTGTGTAATGTAAGTGCCCCTGAAACAGAGAAGCCAAAAGTTGCTTGGCAGCTAGCTGTAGTGGTAATACAGTGGTACTGGAGATAAGCCCTGGAGAGCAGAACATGCATCCATGACCCCAGGGGCTTGGGTTCTAAGGCAGGACTCTAGCAACCGCACTGGAACACCATCCCTGCCTGAAAAAGGGCGTGCTGAACAAGCAGATGGAACAAAGACCCCCTTCCCCTGGCCAGGTCTAGTACCTGCTTTCAATTTCCGCCTCTTGTGGGAGAGGCTCATGTGTTCCTCCTCCTCTCGTTCAGTCAAGTACTCCCCCGTCTGGTATTTCCGACTTTTCTGCCGTCTCCTCTTCTTCCTCTTGATGTGGCTGTCCTCCTCTTCCTCCTCATTGAGATCCCATAGCTGCCTTGGTGACTCCACTCTCCATGGCAGCTCCCGAGTCCTCCTCAGGTGGCAGCTACTTCTCTCTGACAGAGATTGGTCTCTGGCTCTGCGGCTGTGATAACGAGAAGTCCTATGGGATTTCCTCAGTTTGCGGTATTTCAAGGACGGCTCTGCCTCTTCATCCTCCTCCTCCTCCTGCTCATCCTCCAGCAGTGGTAAGATCTCCTGGCCAGTCGCATCACATTCTCCTGTCATGCTAGCAGAGGAGCCACCAGCACTTCCTGCAGGAATATGCAAGAGGCATTTCTAGCTGTTAAGAGACCCTCCCTACGCAAAGGGGAAGCATCCATTAAAAGAGTCTCTCCCAGCTAAGAAATAAGAGCTCTTCTCTGGCACCCCAACAAAACCTTCCAATCCCAAAAATCCCAATAGAACCAGATTAGTAGGGACATGCTCCCCTAAGGCCCAGCAAACAGTTCAGGGACTCCTGACAGCCAAATGTCGTTTGACCCCAGTAATCTTTCCTGCCATGGCAGGGGGTCAGACTAGATGATCTACTCAGGTCCCTTCCGACCCTAGAAACTATGAAACTATAAATGCAGGACTCACAGTGCCTGACAGACAAGGGCATCTTGGCTCAGCCATTCTACTGGCTGAAACCGCCTGGCAGAGGCTGGTCTCGACCTTTTGAAGCTACCAACCTGATTGACTGCGTGTCCGGCTGCTCAGAACAACTGGGATGAAGTCCCGGAAATTGTTCTTGGGTTTCTTCTCAAGGTAACCTGGGGAGAAAGGAGAGCCCTCAGGACTAATACCACTGAGAAGCAGAATTCTGGTGTAAGTGAAGGGCTGCTGGCCTGGGGAGGGCAATATATCATGTCATGCTAGGTCTCTACAGAGGATTCTAGCTTGCTGTGGCTAGTGCCCAGCTCCACAGCCCACACACCTTGCCTGCACGCACAGCTTCAGGAGAGATAATGGCTTGCCCTGGTGGCAGAGGGAAAGAGGGAAGCAAGGTGTCACAGGCAATGCTACAGCATGGAGAACAGTTTGAAGTCTGTAATAGTACCTTCCTCGTTGTTGTCCCCATGATGACCTGGTGTTGGAACCTCTGTTTTTGCTGGCCTCCTGCGTTTGCGCTTCACCCTGAGGCTGTTGTGCTCTTTCACTGATGCCAGGCCTACCCGGCTTTCTCGTTTGCTGCTGTCATGCAGGTCATCACGATGCTTTCGCCACTGCAGCAAAGGACAGTTTCAGCCCAAGCTCAACACAACTCACTATGCTGAGGCAGTACAAAAAGATTCCAGAAAACTGTTCCCCACAACCCCAGCTCTGTGATTACCCTGCAGCTAACCTTTCCCGCGGGCAAGATACGTAGCTCTGCTGATGCTCCTCAGGCATGAACCACAGACCCTGCTACTCCAGTTAACCCCAGGACACCCTTAAATATGCTGAAGGGAAAGCCAACCAGGTTTCTCAAATCTGTTCCTAAACAGTTACGACTCCAGTGACAGGCCCCTTTCTAAACCTAACTCTGTCTGTGGTCACCAGCATTATTCTAGGAAGCTCTGAATCCCAATCCTGATCCCATCTACCTGCTATGACTCGCACCCTTTCTGGGGGCTAATGACCCTCTTCAGGGATCCCTCACACACCTTGCGTCCATGCAGGTTTCGGCTCCCTGGCTTGCTTGGAGTCTCCTCTCCACCTTGGGCTCTGCATTTCAGTCTCTTGTGGGCCTCTTTAGCTGGCCCATCATGCTGCCGCTTGGACTTGCAGTGTATGACGACCTCCTGTTTAATTTGGCCCGTTCCTTTGAATTTGGCATCAGTGAAGCCCTTGGGAATAGCCCCGGGTTGCACACAAGCTACAGAAGTGAATGGCATGTCACATTCTGCTCGCTCCTTCTTGACCCTGCACAGGTCCACCTGGTGCATGCACTGTGGGGCCTCAGAGGCTGGTTGCTCCCAGGATGCCTCACGCTCCAGATCCTTGTGCTGTCCCTCCACAGGTGTCACAGGCAGCTCATAGGAAGCTCGCAGGCTCTGCTGATTTGCTATGGGCAGGTCATGTGACAAGTAGGCAGCTAATACTTGACTTTTAGGTTTTGTGTCTACCTGTTTGAGGCTACAGCTCCCCTGGGGAACCTCAGTTTGTCCACTGCTTTCATTGCTGGATTCAGCCTTTGGTTCACCATACTCCTGGCTCCTTGAAGGGCTTTCTGGCCTCCCCTTTTCTCCCCTTGCATCCACAGCATTGGTTTGAGGCGATAGAGCTGTACCCATGGGAACTGGATTCATAGGCTCCTCATAGAGCTTGGGCAAGGCCCTGCAGTTCTTGCTCTTGGACTGGGCTTCCTGGTCTAGAGATGGAAGCCTGGGCAGCCCCTCAGGAGCCTTGGTGGCTGCTGTGCTGGATTCTGCAGGCTGTATGCTGGGAAATGTGGCAAGTTCACCTGCACTGGATGGTTTGGCGGGGCCACTCTGATTTGGGGGCAGCTGTCCAGGTGTAGAGATGCCAATTGAAAGCAGAGGGGTCTGGTGATAAGGAGACCACCCAACAGGCAGAAGCTGGGGACTAGTAGGTTTCCCATTTACTGGGCATCGGGGATAAACACTTCCCTGACCAGGATTCCAAGGAGACAGTTCCTTGGATGGGCACAATGATGCCCCTGGAGTGACTCTGCCATGAAGGAATCGCCTAGTTGGGTCCTGCTGTACCTCCAAACTAGCCTGGCTGGATTTCTTCCCACAGGGTGGCCCAGCATTTCGGGGCTCTCCCTGATCAATGATGGAAATAGGTTCCTGTTTAGGGAGGTGCTGTGGGTCCCTGCTGAAGTTAACATTAGAGTCCTTGCTAAGCAGCAGAGATGCAGGCACTGGATTTGCCACTCCCACATAGGTGCCTGGAATGGTGCTAATGAGCGTGGTGGAGTTTTTCACCCAGGAGCCCTGTTCCCCATTACGCAGGAACTCGGGGAAAATTACAAAGGGAGGGGTGGTGCCCAGACATGAAGTGACATTGCTGCCTGTGCTCTGGGCTGCTCGCTGGGACCTGGACAGGACTGTGGTGAGCAGTGCCTTGCTGCTGGTGTGCACAGGAGTAAGGATGGGCATAGGAGGTGTTTTGCGCTGACTCGGTGGAGGCAACTTCTGGCGGTTGGACTTAGAGGACAGATCAAGGGGCATCTCACTGCACTCTGGGGAAGAGATCATCTCGCGCTCCAGCTGTGGGGGGGATTTCAATGGTGAAAGAGAAGTTGTAGCTCCTTGGGCAAGCTGCTCTGGAGCCCCTGGGGCCCTGGTGTGCAGAACAGTGCCTGATGGTGGGGCTGCACTTCCACATGATGCAGGCAGGGAAGGCTGGCTGGGAGGAAGGGAAGAGCCATCTGTAGCAGGGGAAGGGCCTTCAGCAGCAGGCTGAGTACCACTTCCAGCTGAAGGGGAAGAGCAGCTTAGCTGGTTTACCTCCACAGGCACCACTTTGGAGTCTGGAGCTAAGGGTCTGGCCACAGAAAAGGTATAGGGATATGAGTGCAGCTCTGGGGGTGCAATAATCCCCGGCAGGCAGCGCTCATGCAGGTATGAGGGCAGGACTGGAAGGGTGAGTGTGGAAGAAACCCCTAGGGTGGTTGGAAGTGTAGCCACACTAAGTGGCTGCCCACAGCTGGGAGGTGGGATGTATACAAGGGGCTGACTCGGTGTCAGAACTGCCCCAGGTTGAAAGGATAGGGGCATTTTTTGCATAGCAGGAGCCTGAGATGTGGGAAAACACACTCTGTTCAGGGTGAAGGTGGCTGGGTTGGAGGCAGGAGTGCTGCAACTGGAAGCAACCAAAGATGGGGTCCCCACTGCAGATACTCCTGCCCCCTGTGCTCCAGCACTGAGTGTGCTCTTCTCTTTCTCGGCATGCTCACTGTCTGGAGCCTTGGGACAGGCAGGAGACCCATCAGCCTGTTTGTCAGCAGGGAGGCTTGTGGGTGTAGGGTTGATCCCACTGTTATTCTCATCTGCAGCTGCTGAGATTGCAGGCTCCAACCCTCTGTCATCTTCCTGAGTTGCCAGAGGAAATGGCACAGCATCATCTTTCACCACATTCCCAATACACTCTGGGTTTGGTTTCGGATCAGGTGGCTGTTCTTCCAGCTTAGGCCCCAGCTTCTCCTCCACACTGCCATCTGCATCCAGCCCCTGGGCATTGCTGCCACTACTGCTGACTGCTGTGAGCTCCACCTGCAAAGAGAAAGGGACTCCCTGAAAGATGAGCCAGCATTTCCAAGAGAAATTACCTGTTCCTCCTCCTCCCTGGGTTTCCAACATACATGGAGAAGCATGGAGGGAAGGGGAGCAGCGAAATAGCTCTTTCTAGATTAGACAGGGCATGGAAGCAGCCCTTTATTCTCCCGAAAAGGGATTCTCCCTGGGACCTGGGCAGACTACCTGGCATGGCCCTTTCATTGAAAAAATCCACCTCTTCAGCATATAAGGGCTCACCTTGGAAAGGCTGCTGCCAACGCAAAACTCCTGAGACCCCAAGTGCTTGGAGCTGCTCGTGTTAGACTCCTCATCAGAAAGCGGGGCTCTCCTATTGCACAGACAAGACAAAGGAGGTACAATGAAACCCAGAGGCATTCTTGTAGCATGCTGCTCACCCTTGCACTACAAACTTACAGGACAGCTGCTGGGTTTCCATAGAGGCCTGCCTGCCATAGGGGAATAGGAGTTCTTCATGAGAGCCAAATCCTGTGCCTCTTCATGCCACCTACCCCATCACTTTCCAGAACTTGCAAACATGACCCATGAAAGACCAACACAAACAAACAAATCCTGGAGGACCAACCACTCCCTGCCTGTCAAAACAAAGGTGCCAAGCCAAGCAGACTGCACTGTCCTCAGATGCAGAGTTAAAGAAAGCCAGGGTTTGGGAAGCAACAGCAAGGCAGTGCCATCCTCTTAAGAAACAGATAGAAAACTATTGTCTAGAACAGGGGTTGGCAACGTTTTTGGGCAGTGCCAAAAACACCTAGAACCTTGATTTTTAAGATGCTGGTGTGGCAGAGGAGGACAGCGGGGAAACCACATGGGACCCAATCCTTTTTGTGGCAGTGCAGCCTCAGCCCCTTCCCCAAGGTATGCGTGCCAAACAAAACGCCTTCATGTGCCACTCTGGCACGCATTCCAGGGGTTGCCTACCCCAGTCTAGAAGTTCTATGGCTCCTGAGGGGTTACAACAGCCAAAACAGCAAGATGGGGGTGGGGAATGGCTATCAATAGCTATGATCCAAAGGTCCTGGAGACCCTGAAGACTCAACTTGCCCACCAAGCAGTCCCACCCAACCCCAATCCTGCCAGACAGTCCCATGCAACTCTCTTCTTCCCACATTTCCCATTCCCCCAACTCCATTTCTCCATACAGCCCCCACTGCATTCCATTCCAAATCTGGAGGGAGATTATCAGATACAAGAGCTACAGTCCTCCTGCCAAGACCAACACCAGAACCAGGACTTGTTTTCCATGGGTTGGCAGGAAAATTGAGAAATGGCACAGTTCTTAACATGTTTGGTGTCCTGAGGGATGAGGCCATGCACCTAGGAACACAAAATCCTAACCTCCTGCCACCCCAGCCTTTGTAGGTTGACTATATGGAAGCCCCATAATACTTTTGCCCACTCTCTTGCCCACTCTAATGAGCCCCTTTAAGAGATGAAGTTGCTGAAACTACATGTCAGAGTGCTGATCTTCAAGTCTGGACATCCCAATAAGGTGAGGCTACACAGTTGGCCAATTGTTCCTGATCAGATGTCCTTGGGATCATAACCCTATAACCAGTACCTTCTGCACTTGCATGAGCCTCATGCATCCTATGCTGGTACTTCCCCTTTCACATGTGCTGTGCTTTCCTTTGCATCATGAGGGTACAGACCTCTCACAGCTTCCTCCCTGCCATTTCTATCAGACATCCATCTTACTATCATCCTTTACAAATGTAATTTAACATGGATTTCTTAATCTGGGCTCCCCATGTTATTCAGGCTGCAAACGGCTTAAAAGGATTGATATTAATAAGGAAAAATCAAGTTTCTTCTATAGGCTGCAGCATGATCCTGATGACAGCTGAGAGGTTACAAGATGAGGAGGACTAAGGGCCAAGAGACTGGCACTTAGAATCAACGTCCAAGATGAACTTTTTGTAACTTGTACCTCCTCCCCCCACTCCTTTCCGTGTGGCTCAGATGCAGCATCTGGTTTTCATTCAGATCCCTGCTGCTTGCCCAGTTTGTCAGCCAATCTGGCTGAAACAGGAGGAAGGAACTCAGTAGCATAACTAGTGGTTGTCAACTGGAGCAGGAGCTCTGGGTACTGAGTTAAAGGGGGGCACCAGCAACAGGTGTTGATGCAGTACTTTCAAGGGAGGGAGGCAGCACTCATGGAAGGGGACGGGTATGTGCCACTAAACTGAGCACTGACACCTCCCAGTGGCAATGGAATTCAGCAGCATTGGGTACTGGTGACAGCTGTAGGGCATGTTACCCCCACCCCCAACTGCTGGCCATGCTGACACCTCCCACTATAGCAGTGGCATCTCGCACAGGTTAGTGGGGTGTACACCTAGGACACAAATCTTATCAATTATATCTCCAAACAAACTTGCCCACGGTTATTCAGTGAATCAGTGGCTCAGCAAGGATTTGTAGCCAGGGCAGGTATTTTATTCAGCCAAGTATGTGGGCTCCTTACAGAAAGCATCTGTGGCGCTACTGCCACAGAGCCGGTCAAGAATAAGGCACAGAACATTAGGTCTAAGCTAGCTCACCAGCAACTTTCATGGTGGAGCTGGGCCTTTGAAAGCATGCAAAAGACATGGGCAGTGTTGGTGCCTCTTGTACCCTCTAAGTATGCAGTGGGATACTGACTACAAGCTGGAACACTCCTGTACCAAAAAAAGCATGGTCCTGTCCTTCCCACACTGAGGTGGCCTAGAAGAACTGGAATACTTATTGTTCCTTAACCCTCCATCCATCACTGGCAAGCAAGATCTCTGCTAACCCACAACACGTGACCTGAACTGACTAAGGCTGGGGAGCTGGGTGGATGCAGTGAAAGGGCACCAGCTGAACAGGCTTTCTCTGTAACAACCTGCAGGATGGCTGGTGCATGCAAAGCTGAACTTTGGCTCCACCTCCTGCTCCAGTGCCTGAGCAAGCCCCTCCACAGGCAAAGACAGGGATGCGGCAGAGGCAGCAGGTGGAGCCAGAGCACAACTCCAAGCTCCGCAACAGCGCGGGCGGCTCTAGCACTCAATCCTGAGGGAGCTGGCCAGCAGAACCAAGCACCTCCAGCCTGCCTGAGGGGCACCATGGCAAGCATCTACCTACCCATGTTCTCTGCTGCCTTTATGTGGGTGAGGGAACCACCCATTCCATTCAGATTACCCAGTGCAGTGAGCCCCTGCCCTGGAGAGAGAAGATTCCCACTCCCCAGGACAGCACCTGTCTAACAAGTCTTCTGGGGTCAGTCATACCAAACATGTAGGGTGGAGATCCACAGGCAGACTGCAGGCTGGTGAAGCTGTAGTTGCCCCTCAGCTTCTATGACAGCCTCAAGATAGGGCTTCTGAACCCTTTCTCACTTTTCTGCTTGTTCCAAGGAGAGAAGGTCTTGTCTCTGCAGCGGTCTTAAGAGCTAAACTATCAGCGCTCCTCTTCATACAACTAGGGATTATGCAAACAACCTTCTGTTTGTCATACTGCTGGGCACATAGGATGGGATTAGAGCAACCAGGGGCAGGAAGAGGGCCAGCGTCAACCCTAAAAGATCCCCAGATCCTCTTCATCCCTGGAAGCAATGGAGTGAACTACACCCAGTGTGCTCTGCTGGTATTTCTTAGCCTTGCTCTAGAGAGGCCACACAGAGACTAAGCTGTTTAGTTGCAATCACTTGCTTAGTCTGTCTTGCTCAAATGTTATGTTTGGTCTATTCAATATTTTGTTAAGGTGCCTAGAGCAGGGGTCAGCAACCCATAGCCTATGGGCCAGATCTGGCCCATGGAACCATTGGATCCAGCCCACAAAGCTTGGGCTTCAGTGACATTTGGCAGTGGGGGGCTTTGCCCATGCTCCACTGCAGCTAAGCAGCAGGGAGAAGCTGTGGTGACAGGAACAGTGGCAGCTGGGTCATTCCAGCCCACAGCCAGAAAACATTGCTCTAGGATAGCCATCAGCACTTAATAAGCTCAGCTGCCCGAAGTGTATTACAATTTAGATCCAGCCTTTATCACAGTGGAACTAAGGTGGAAGGCCAGCTCCTAACAGGACTACAAAGGACCATGCTTCAGCTTGGAGCTTCTCTTTTTCCAGATTGTCTGAACCTTTCTCCACTCCCTATTCATGTTCCATCTTACAAGCTGAAATCTCCCCTACTCCGCTGTTCTCCCTTTTCGCTGTTTGAAAAGTTATCCCGATATCCATGATGCTAACATCCCAAATACAGGACAGCCACACAACACACTTTTCAGTCCAGATAAATCATCCACCAGAGCTGAACAAGCTATACTATACTCTAAAGCTGGGGAAGACAAACAACTGCAAGCACAGTTTATAAAATCTAAAACTGTACGAACAAATAGGGATGCAGAAACCATCAAAGCGATGACATGAGACAGTTCAGGACTCTTACAAAAACAGGTCCTGACTGGTCCCGTCTCACAGTAGCTAATAATCGCTAATTCCCAAGCCTAGTACACTTTAGGCAAACTTCCCCAACCAAACCTCTAACCTGCACCACCAGAGCCTAGCCACTGAAAGCCTCCCTCAATACCCAGGCCCATATGAGCCACCTAGCTTTCTTCCCACTTCTCAACCTGTCAGGTTCAACAGCAGTTGGGTAAGACCATATATGTGATAAACAAAGAAGGAAACAATGACACAGAAGGAGGCAGTCATGTTGTAGGCAATGTCACTTCTTCTGTAACTTTGCCACAAAGAGTCTCTGGTGCCATATTGGCAATAACTCGTTAGAGGGTTTAAACCTCCCAGTACAGTTAATCCCTCTCCTTTGGGCCTGGGTCACAGGCACTGTAAGACTCAACCACCTAATGTATTTATTTGCTGCTCATTTGCTCCTCAGCAACTTGGTCCTGAAACAGATCATACAACTCAGCTCTGTAAATGGCACTGCACTGGCTTCACACAGAATTAATAAATAGAGCTCCCTGGGCTCTCTGCTCTAACCTTTCCTGCTCCTTAATCCAGGCTCCCTGCCTGCAGGATCCTTTCCCTGGTAAGCCACCCACGCACCTCACCTCTCCTCGTTGAGGCCACACATGCGAATCCGCTCAGCACTGGTCCAGTTGTGCACCCCACTGTAGAGAGGTGCTGTAGAGATCATGACAGCTGTTTGTCACCAGTCAGGACCTGCTGGGTCTTGTGGGGCCACTCCACCTAAAAAGCCAAAATAAAGAGTCAGAAACCCTCCCAGAATGCTTCATTCAGTTGCATTCCTTACAGTTATCCAAGAAAACTATACATCTGAGGGACACTGGAGAGAGTAAACCTGTAGGCAGGGCACATAGAAATGAGGAGCCTGGGGATGAAGTTTCCTCCTTATCTGCTGCTTGCCCATTCATTTTGATGCTGCTGGTATACAACCCTAAAGATGCTACAAGTCTATCTGGAAGAGGTTTGAGGAATGTAGTTACATGCTAGGGACAGTGCACTCTGCCTATGCCCAAACTAGACTTTAAGTAAAACCCATTCAGTCTGTAGTAGGATTTGGGCTACCCCACAAGAGCTCTGTGCCTTGACTTCTTGCTCCTCCCCCACTCACTGAAGACCTTCCAGACAAAGGAGGCAGGCAGAAGACAAACTTTACTCAAGACAATGGACTTTTTACGAGATTGAATGATTTTATATCATCAACCAGCCTCCACCATCTTAGGAGGCAATGGAACACAGAGGAAGAAGACACCAGGTAACTGAGCTAAATGCAAGAGGACCTCTGCATAGGAAGAAGTGGTACTTGCAGTCCCAGGATGAAGGATGGAAAATAGGAACCCTGACTGAGGAACTGGGTGGAAAGCTAAACATCTATACAGATTCTTTAAACAAAGTTCTGCCACCTAGTGCATTAGGTGTTTTCACATCTGATACACAGACATAGTTTAAGTTTCTGGGGTGTTTGTGGGGCTCCTATGGAAAGAGATGAAGGACTACATGTGTGAGGAGTTTGAGAAGTACAATGACCTGGCAGAGGGAAGACAGCTGCAGATGAGGGAAGTGCTTAAATATTCAAACACTTGTAAGAGCAGAACCTAGTCAAAAGTTAAACAAAACATCTATAAACTGGAAGGGAAGAAGTGTAAGCAGTTA
The DNA here is from genome assembly GCF_001723895.1 of Crocodylus porosus. Lineage (NCBI taxonomy): Eukaryota > Metazoa > Chordata > Crocodylia > Crocodylidae > Crocodylus > Crocodylus porosus. The sequence goes on from NW_017728916.1 coordinate 4,576,521, forward strand.
AACAGATAACTGGGATGAACATAAGACGTCTTGCACCCAGAGATGCATAATGCATCCAGAGAGAATAAGAGGTGGCTTAGGGTGGGAAGGGGAGGAGTTATATGGTACTTGGAGAGAAACGTGGAAGAACATAAAGGAAATAGGGGAACAAAATCTGCAGGAATTTTGCCGTCCTGGACTAAACTGAAAGAGGAGAGGAAAGCCTCTGCTTGTGAATACACAACAGCAGGACAGATGTTCAGAGAGAGCTTCATGAAGATCTAGTCTTGGACTAGGGAAAGACTACTGAGATACACAGAACAGAAGTTCAGGCAGAAAGTGAGATAAGAAACTTAAGGCAAGCACAGATGAGGCACATTGTGGCTTGAAATTAAAGATGCCAAGAGACAAGGCTGATAACAACATTTCACAAGCAGTTACAAACACCACATTTTTCAGGGCCAACAGAGGCAACACAGCCTCTAGAAAGGCAGTTCCCAATCTGTGGTACGTGTACCACCACTGGTACACAGACAACCTGTCAGTTGTACACATTAACAGATTTATTATAATTACTTTATATAACAAAAATTTGCTGGTGGTACTTAAGGTTGTATCATTTTAAATTGGTGGTGCACAATCTGTCAGAGGTTGGGAACTGCTGCTCTAGAAGACAGGTAGGAGGATGTAGTGACAGAGAGAAACTACTGAATGAATTTTTGGTCTCTAGTCTCTAAGGAGGATGAAGGAGATATGCCAAAGACAGACATATACCAGGGAAAGAAGAAAAAACAAAGAGGGAAATCAGAATCCCAAACAAGAGATGAGATCAAGGAATTCAAGTGTAAAAAGACAAAACACCTAGCTCAAGTGGGCTCAAACCCAGCTCCATAAGCAGCAGGAAAAGAAAGTGGACTGGAAACAAGAGATGCCTGGTCCAGAAGTCTGAGAAATGCAGGGGAAAATGACCCCCTTAGATGTACAGACCTAGAAAAAGTCATCAGGGAGTCCTGACAGGCAAAAGCAATAGTTAATTGTGTTAGCTCAATCAAGCCAGGTCAATACCCAGTCTACACAAAAAAGCTGAACATTTAAACACATGTAACTCAGCTAATCCAAATACGTTAATAGATACAATAATGTTAGTTTGGAGTCATTTACACTCTTTCAGTTTAAACAGATTCCCAATCAATTTGAACAAAACCTGAATAAACTTGCTTTAAACTGAAATCAGAGCATCCACACAGCTTTTTGCACAGGGTAACTTAAATTGTCATTACATTCATACAACTTTGTAAGTGTGAACAAGCCATAAAGCATGTTGCTGACCTGCTAACCCAGCCCAGCAGAAAACAGTTTTTTTAAAATGAAAAACTATACCGTAAGTAGCAAGTAGAGTTAAAAACCAGGTTTCTCTGTAGGCTTCAATTTAACCTGTGTTGCAACTTCAACTGTTTTAGCTTTGCTAAGATTTTAACTCACGTTAGCTCACACATACATTTTGTCTCTGAAGCATGTTCTGACTGAATTTCCTTTCAACCATTTGTCTAAGTGAAAATGCAGTTACACTAAGACCTGATCTACTTGCAGTTGTTTCACTGATTTAACCATGTCAGTTAGGGACAAGATTTTCTAACAAAGTAGTTAAATCTGGGCAAAACAATCCCTGGAGTGGATGCAGCTACAATGATACAGAAATTCCATTTACCAATTTAACACATTCCCATTCCAATGGAGATATTCCACCAACACATAAACACCTTTATAGTGGGGTATTTGCATCTGCATTAGTGGGCTGTACTTCAGTGATCCTGATATAGTTTGTACACACTTTACCAGTTATAGTTACACTGGTAAATACATTCTGGGTACCAACAAGGCCTCTGAGTTTGAAAGCATTCTCTCCCCACTGCTATAGCACTAACAGGAACACGGGTACAGGCCAGTTGCCAGCATCTTACCACTCTCAGCTAAACCTTATTCCAGTCAACTATCAGGTATCAAGATACTAAAAACATTGACTATATACACTAGTAGTCCCACCACTGCTATCATCAATGGAGCTGCACCACTAGCACAAATTCCCACCCCTGGAATTTTTCTAGCCCTGATTATCAGTGGCTAGTGATGCAGATGCCCCGTGTCGGGCCTAGTAGTGCACACAGTCCCCTGGAGCCTTATCTGCAATGTTGCAGCACACCCTGGTTTTAAAAAAGGGTATGCTTCACCACTGTAAATAGTGGCCTGTCTGTACTAGGCATTGAACTGCTGCATGTATGCTGGTGGCTGTAACTGGGGCAAATTCCCAGCATTATGCAAAGCTAAGGCCAATGGCGTTATCTGCAAGGCCTGCTTCAGACCATTCCTCTGCTAATATTATTTGGCAAAGCAGACAGAAAAATGCACTCAGCTGGGCTTTAGTTTCCTTAAGAACACCATAAACCTCGTCTGTCTGCTCTCCCTCCTCTTCCTCCCGTGATGGGCTCTCAGCTTCTTTCTCTGAAGTGGAACACACTAGCAGCTTGTCTTGACAAAAGGACACTGAGAATTCCCAACCTTGGAATTTTTCCGTGTGCCCTCCTCTGTAGCAACTACTACGGAGAATGAGCACATGGCTACTTTCGAAAGGTGCTGTACAAAAGTTAGTCAGAGGCACTGTGAAACGCTTAACATGGGCTGCACTTTGACCCTGGAATGCACTTACAGTAGATAGCTTTGCAACACTCAGTCTCAGATATGAACAAAATGTGACATACATTAAGACAGAGTCGCAACATCTGAGACCCATATATATATTTTTTTAATTCCATTTGTTTTGAGCGCATCAACCACCACTTGGTAGTACACATGGCACAGAACTTCTGCTGGAGAATCTAACTGAAAGTGACAGAACAAAAGTGAAACTAACTTCACTGACTTTTCAGTGAAACTTACAGAAATGCCAAAAGGAAACAAACTGCATCACTTAATCATCAAATTTATTGTTAGTGTTTCTTTCAATTTAGTAATCTTTGATGCTATTGGTAGCACAGGCAATAATTGTTTACAGCATTGCATCTTTGAGAGTCCTTTTGAAATGTGGTAGCCCACTCAATGATAAATCCAAAGAGCCTTGAGAAATGTCCCATATATACATGTCACACAAACCATTTTAACTAACCCGTTTGCAGTGGGAGTAGGACAATCCTACTGCAGGCATTATACATGGCCCATGAACCCAGCTAGGAAAATGGTTTACAGAAGTGAATGCAAATTTCTCTTGTGATCACAATACTTCCCTTGAAGAGTTTAGAACTGTAATGCTGACAAATGTTTTACCTGTCTAAAACCAAATGGAGTCTTGAATAAACCAGATCATGCCTAGTACTAACTTCAATAGGACGCGCTCATGCTAAATTTGGCTGTTAGACTGGATCACAATCTAGCCCTAACTTTGGGCCTCCAACTTTACTAACTAATGTTCCAACCCAGATACCTCAGGTACTGCTGTGCTGAGCTAACCTTTGCCTGTATCTATTCACTTGTACCAGTCAGAGACACAGTAACACTGTAAGTAACAGCAAATGGCTAGTATAATGCACTGAAAAAGTGCATCATCCCTATTTTAAGCCTGGAAAGTTTCCTGAAAATTTAGCACAGTTTAAAAAGCAAGTCCCCAGTATTGGCTAATGCTGCATCTAGTCACTCAGTCTCTCATGGCAAAAAGTCCACCCCTACAGAAGCTTTCTATAGCAAATTCATAAAGTGGACTGGAATAAAAGGTAGGAAACCTTTACAAAATTTGACATCCAGAAAAAATGTACACAATTTTATCACTTTATTTAAATGTTGACTAACTGTTATGTATGACACTAAATCAAAACATGTACACTGACTCTAGGTCCATACTAGTCCTCACATTGTTGATGCCCTTGTTAAACTGAACTGATGGGAGTAATGTGAGAAATGGTAAAAAAAAAAAAAAAAAGGCTAACATGCATACAGCCCAAAGTCTCAAACCTGCACAGATAAACAAGCCCCTTCATCCACGCAGTCTCGCCAACTTGGTGACACTGCACACGGCAGCACCCTACCTTGCAAAAAATCAAGACCTGGTGTTCCCTTGACCCAGTTCCATCCACCATATAAACCAAGATATTTTAATCCATTTGCCTGGGATCAGCTGTAAACTTTCCAAGTTAACTAAAGGAAGGCTTCACTTTCCTACCTAATGAAGCTGTTCAAAGACTCCTCCCAATGAATCCAAAAATGTTCTTCATCTTTAACACAACGTCAAGAACAAGTCTGCAGCAGTCCCCTACCCTCAAATACAACTGATCCTTAGAAAGCAAAATTGGTCAAGGGTGACAGCCACTCTCTGGCACCCACAATATATTTTGTATGTGAATGCAGTAGTTGAGGCCTGTATCTGTCTCTGCAACAAGCTGCCTGCAAGATCATTTTGACCCAGAGGGAAGAGCCTTCTCTTGCGGAGTGCCAGCATGGTGCAGATCATAGGTGTCCAGACTAGGAGGGGACGGAAGGCCATGAGGTTCCATTCCCTATTCTGCCACTGACCTGCTACATGACCTTGGGCAAGTCACGTCCCTCTCGGCCTATTTCCCCTTCACCTGTTATCTGCGTGGTCTAGTTATCTTGTCAGGCCGCTGCAGCGGGGGTGGCCTGTTTGGTTTAGTCTCTACTTAAAAAGTTCTGCTGGCAAAAGCTGGTTGGTTAGGAGTGGAGGGGATGTGGGGGAATCACACCCTCAGCCACTAGAGCCATGTGGGCAAGAGCTCCAGCATGGACACAGTCCCACTAGCAGAAAAGTCCTGTGCGGGGAGAGGGGAAGTAACCCCTGGGCTCAAGATCTCCAGTGCAGGCAAGCCCTGACCCTAAGCAGGCGTGGTGCCCAGCCCCATCCAGAAGGATGCTGCCACAACAAGGCCAGTGAGGAAGCAGGAGATTCTGGCCCACATCTGTGCTCTGAGAAGCTGGTCCCCAACCCCTCCTCAGAGCTTTGCCTGGATCCTCTTCAGCTGGGAGGTGCCGGCTCCGGGACCAAGGGTGCTGTCCTCCTCAGCGGCCGCCTCTTGCAGCCGCCTCAGGTGAAAGGGAGGGGACGGGCAGCTCCCCCCGCTCTGCTGCCTGGCGTCCCCGCCCCAGCCCCGGCGGCCGTCGCGTCCAGCGCCAAACTCTGCCCGAGTGAGGGGCGCCTTGGCAACAAGCCAGGGAGCAGAGCACGGCGCCTCACCAGCAGAACATGGAGCCGGCTTCCAGTCCCACCGCCTCCCCCGCGGGGCCCGGACAGGCCCGACCCGCCCTGCCCGCTGCG